>NC_068360.1:39577313-39881480 GCF_020536995.1 Dreissena polymorpha
TCCCAGACATGGAGCTTAATGCAAGTGCGTTAAGTGTCATCCCAGACATGGAGCTTAATGCAAGTGCGTAAAGTGTCATCCCAGACATGGAGCTTAATGCAAGTGCGTTAAGTGTCATCCCAGACATGGAGCTTAATGCAAGTGCGTTAAGTGTCATCCCAGACATGGAGCTTAATGCAAGTGCGTTAAGTGTCATCCAAGACATGGAGCTTAATGCAAGTGCGTAAAGTGTCATCCCAGTCATGGAGCTTAATGCAAGTGCGTAAAGTGTCATCACAGACATGGAGCTTAATGCAAGTGCGTAAAGTGTCATCCCAGAATAGACTGTGCAGGCTAACCAGGCACGACACTTTCCGCTTTAATGGTTTAAGGAAAGTGTCGTCCCTGATTAGCCTGTGATGACAGCATATGCTAATCTGGAACGACACTTGATGCACATACAATAAGTCCCGTTGACAGCATATACTTATCTTGAACGACACTTGATGCACATACAATAAGTCCCGTTGACAGCATATGCTAATCTGGAACGACACTTGATGCACATACAATAAGTCCCGTTGACAGCATATACTTATCTTGAACGACACTTGATGCACATACAATAAGTCCCGTTTTCCCAGAGCGAGGTTCATGTAATTTAAGTTGTCATGGTTACACTATTTTCAGACGAGTTGCAAGATGACGGCTTGATGACCAAAAGAGGAAGATATGGTGGCAGTGGAAACAGGGGGCGATTTTATTTCTATAAATAAACATGCATTAACATCTTATGAAAGACCAACGCGTCAATGGCAATCGTAGAAATAATAAATCAAACACCTTTCAGTAAATATGTATTTGTTTACACTATGGACTTTTGTTACTTAATATTACTACATGACCTATTTTTTTCTTTTGTATTTTTGAATTATGCCATATGTGTACATTGGTTTTTGTTTTATTCAATCAAAAATACATTTCAAATAAATCGCCATTATCATTCTTTTATAATGTAACGACACTAGATCTCGGCAGTCAAAAATATGCCAAGGTCAAATATTTTACCATGCGTATAATTCAAGCAAACAAAATACTTTCTATGTAAGCTTTGTGACACATTCCTCATATGAAAAACAAGTGGATGTTAACAAGAACTGATATCTAGATAATGTTTTTGGAGTTTATTATTCTTATATGATTCTCACTCCGGAAAAACTTGCATTATTCGTGGGTGTAAAGTTTCGTCCGAAAGTAGCCCGTGCGGTCCGCACAGGCTTATCAAGGACGACACTTTCAGCTGTAATGGCATTTTTCATTGAGCGGACGTCTATTCTAAACCAAATTTCAGATTTTAGACCAAAAGTGTCGTCTCCGATTAGCCTGTGAGGACAGCACAGGCTAATCTGGGACAACACTTTACACGCATGCATTGAGCCCATATGTTCCCGATGAGGCTTATTATTACTTTTAATTAGTTTCTGGCGATAGCTATGTAAATATAATGGGAAGTCAACATTCTTTCATTTTTATGTTACAATATAAAGAAAAATCTAACAAATATCATTCAATTAATGTATCCTAATATGGCAATACATGGATGCGGTATACATGTTATCGTATACATGTATTTCTCATTGAAATGTATCGATTCATTTCATAGTAAACGAAAAACATACTTAAATACAAAGCGAACGTACATCTCTGTTGTTTACTTGTCGTTTACTGGAAACTGTTTTATACTCGTTGCCATATTTTTGTGTTATTTTTATACATTACTTTTTCGTGGACAGGGAAATTCGCTGATTTCTGATTTTGTTGAACAATGAGGATTTTTCATCGTTTCCCGATGTGTCTGTTTTAAATTCGTGGATCGGTCAAACCATCAAATCCACGAAAATTAATATCCCAACAATAATAATGATTTTTCTTAAAGCCACATAAAAACTCAAAATCGATGAATATTTTCATGTAATATTTTGTAAAATAAAATTAACCCATAAAAAAAAATCAGGGTTCCTAATAGCAATAGCCAAATGTTCAATGCTAGATATAGTCTGGTAACATATATTTAACGAAATATTATTTTTGTGTGTGTCACAAGATATTTCATGTGAATTCTCCGCACCGATATCCGAACATTTACGAGCACTTAGGGCAGCGTCGGAAGCACTAACATTAAACCAGACCATTTAAACTCCATTCAAAATTATTTACTGTATTTACCAAGAGGAAAATACTATTACCACTAAACAAGTAAGCTGGTTTAATACCTATCGGTTAGATTGAGTTTTTTAAGTTGGAGAAATCTGGTATGCATCTATTACTACCACCATAACATCGATAACCATACGTTTTCCCTGAAAAATGAGTTTCTGCATTTTTAAGTTACTGGATTAAATATTGTTATATTATTAAACCATTCAACCAGCAGTTTCACAAGATTTCGGCGCAAAGCAATACTTCATATTTTCATCATTGTAACTGAATTTGAAAATATTTATGCTGTACATCAATTCTGTTCGGTTTCCTTAATTATACAAGAATATAAAGTACCCGCGTCATGCGAAAATGGGATTAATGCCATATTCGGCCAGTGTCGCTTCAGACCATCCTTTTCATCCGCACAGTCTTGTCAGGAGCTATCTGATCTGCTAATCTGACTTCGAGCAGTATTGTCAGGAAATACCTGATCTGCTAATCTGACTTCGAGCAGTATTGTCAGGAAATACCTGATCCGCTAATCTGACTTCGAGCAGTATTGTCAGGAAATACCTGATCTGCTAATCTGACTTCGAGCAGTATTGTCAGGAAATACCTGATCTGCTAATCTGACTTCGAGCAGTATTGTCAGGAAATACCTGATCTGCTAATATGACTTCGAGCAGTATTGTCAGGAAATACCTGATCTGCTAATCTGACTTCGAGCAGTATTGTCAGGAAATACCTTATCTGCTAATCTGACTTCGAGCAGTATTGTCAGGAAATACCTGATCCGCTAATCTGACTTCGAGCAGTATTGTCAGGAAATACCTGATCTGCTAATCTGACTTCGAGCAGTATTGTCAGGAAATACCTGATCCGCTAATCTGACTTCGAGCAGTATTGTCAGTAAATACCTGATCTGCTAATCTGACTTCGAGCAGTATTGTCAGGAAATACCTGATCTGCTAATCTGACTTCGAACAGTATTGTCAGGAAATACCTGATCCGCTAATCTGACTTCGAGCAGTATTGTCAGGAAATACCTGATCTGCTAATCTGACTTCGAGCAGTATTGTCAGGAAATACCTGATCCGCTAATCTGACTTCGAGCAGTATTGTCAGGAAATACCTGATCTGCTAATCTGACTTCGAGCAGTATTGTCAGGAAATACCTGATCTGCTAATCTGACTTCGAGCAGTATTGTCAGGAAATACCTGATCCGCTAATCTGACTTCGAGCAGTATTGTCAGGAAATACCTGATCCGCTAATCTGACTTCGAGCAGTATTGTCAGGAAATACCTGATCCGCTAATCTGACTTCGAGCAGTATTGTCAGGAAATACCTGATCTGCTAATCTGACTTCGAGCAGTATTGTCAGGAAATACCTGATCTGCTAATCTGACTTCGAGCAGTATTGTCAGGAAATACCTGATCTGCTTATGTGACTTCGAAAACTTGCATGCCTTTAAATCGGACAGCGAGGATCCTGATCTGGAGCTCCGTTAGCCGCATATGGCATAAGGCCCATTTTCGATTGTATCAGCTTATTTACATTGTTTCAAACGCAAAAAAATGCAGAAAAATAGCCGCGCACACGTAAACGTGAACGACAAACTCGCCTATGATTGATTTTTAAAGACTTCTGAAATGTGTCCTGCAATTCCGTCTGTTATCCATTTCACCATAAATGTGCACAACTGACACCAAGTTTACAAAGACCAGAAATGTGTTTACGTATTAATTCCTTGAAACTAGGTGTTGAAACATATTCGCAATATAGTATCCTGTTTTTTTGGTATATCGTCTGGACATTTTTAACAAGATGATTGTTTATTTTTTACGGCTTAACAATTTATATGAAATAACGATATATTTAGGACAAAATGTGTATGCCTATCACATACATGGGATAAATTTGTTAATAAATAATAACGATTATGTACAGTTTCTGGACTGGTAAACTGGTGGTATTATTTCACTAAAAAACTTCGACAGTATTACAAAGAACAATACCTTTTTTGTTTTGCATCATTCTTGTTGTAGTTGTTTTAAAAAAAAACACTATTCATCCCATTTGTTAATTGTATAAATCATGATTTATTATATCTACTTATAAGTCAATTACACGAAAACGGGGTTTAATGCATGTTTGTAAATGTTGTCCCGGATTTGCCTGTGCGCTACGGTGGTTAGTCTCATCTTAGCCAAAGTCCAGTTTAGGCGGAACGTGTCGTCCCTGATTGGCTTGCGTCGGCTTTTGCTAATCTGGAACGACACTTAACACACAACCACCAAACCCCGTATACCCCGAGCGAGGTTCATTATATAAACCTAGCAAATAAACGTTGTAGTGTTCTTTCGATATCAAATAACTAAGTACAAATGCTCGTTACAGATAAACGTCTTTCCTGTTTGTATAATTGATGCATTTGCCTCCGAATGAACTTCATTAAGTCCAGGAATGACATACATTTGATAATTGTATAAATCATCGTGTCGACTCTACTTAAAAGGAAGAACCTCGAATTCTACGCTTTTAGCTCGCAACTGAATGGCAGCTAAGGTATCAACAGTGCCAACCTCCACAAACCCTGCGCTGCCCCGCTGACTGTCCGCTCTATAAATAGTCATTTCAATATCTCGCACTGGCAGGCGCAACCTGGCTGTGAGGTCATCCATTGACCTCGCCACGCGATTTTCTTCTTTCACAGAGCCATTCTCACTGTGAACGTGAATGTCCGGATGTAGACCTTTGTTGCCTTTAGTTACCGTCCCTGTCGACTCGATGTGGTCTTCTAGAACGTTTCCATTGGCTTTTTGCGGCGCATGCGCATTTATGGGCATTTCCAAATCGATTTTCTTCCCGAGGTGTGGTTCAATACCGTCTAGCATGCGATAGTCTGTTTGACTCTTTGTCTCCTCCTGCAGACAATTAGAGTCGTGTTCTGAGAAAACTGGGCATAATACATGTGCGTAAAGCGTCGTCCCAGATTTACCTGTGCAATCCGCACAGGCTTATCAGGGACGACACTTTCCGCTTTTATGACATTTTTCGTTTTAATGAAGTCTCTTTTTAGCAAACATCCAACTAAGGCGGAAAGTGTTGTGCCTGATTGGTCTGTGCGGACTGCACAGGCTAATATGGGACGACACTTAACGCACATGCATTATGCCCAGTTTTCTCAGAACGCGTCTCATTATTACTAAGTCTCGCTCTGGGTAAAACTTGGTTAAATGTTTGTGCGTAAAGTGTCGTCCCAGATTACTATTTGCAGTCCGAATAGGCTTAACAGGGACGACACTTTCCGCCTAGAATCGATATTTGGTCAGAAGAAACTTCTATTAAACGAAAAGATCATAACAGCGGAAAGTATCATCCTTAATAAGCCTGTGCGAACTGCACAGGCTAATCTGAGACGATAGTTTATGTACATGCATTAATCACAGTTTTCTCAGAGCAAGGCTAACAGACACTAAGTTAAAATTCATTTTAACAATTTGGTGCATTTTAATATCGCTGTGATATTACACATTTTTAGTTTGATACATGTACGATATGTAAAGGTATGCAGATGCTTTGGTCGTCTGAGGAAAGAAGTGAAAACGAGGAAATACATTTTAGTTTATACTTTCGTTGCATGAAATTTACCAGTAACCAAGTACCTAGTACGCTACATGTTTTTCACACATGTTTTTATATTTAAAATATGCAAAATTAATAATTTAGTTAAGACATTTACTCTGTTATACTTAAGAATGCGAGTCAAGTAATGCGAACATCGGGTATTATGGCATATGAGGCCAGTATAGCTCACGACCAGCTTGCGAATTTGCGAAGTATGGTCAGGAGTCCGATACAGAGACCACGATACTGTGCGTGACGTCATATCCGACAGAATGCTCCAGACCAGACTGCGCGGATGCACAATCTTTTATATTGCTACTCTGGTTGCATATTCAATAAGACCCATTTTCGCAAGACGCGGGTCATATTGCTTTTATTCACAGTAAGTACTTACTTCCGGTTCCGGTCCATACTCATATCCGCATCTGAGCGGCTTCAGGATGCACTCGGGAAGGAAAGGAAACAGGCGGTCGTAGAAAGGAATTAGGTATTTCTGCTCAACCTCCCCGGGTCGCTTGTGGCCTTTGTATTGCGTATTACGATAAGTATTGTCCATGAATAGAATTAAGACAGTAACAAGAATAATTTTAATTGTATAGCTCAACTCAGAAGATGAGATTTGAGTGTCCACTCAGCTGAGTATTGAGAATTCCGTCAGCTCATGAACGATGTCAAATCTCAGCCTTAAGAATGTGCCCATATTCCTTGTCAACCTCTGGGTTGAGTTAAACTCAAAACTCAAAAAAAAAATATAAAAAATGAAATTGAGCATTAAGATCCAAATCATACAAATTAAAACACAGGAATCATGAGTGAATATTGACTTAATTACGTTCGTTACTCAAGGCCATGGTTAATAAAAAAAATATTCAGAATTATCAAATATTAAACACATTTGTACATTGTTGGCTATTGTTTATTATGAATATGCTAGAAGTTAAATTCAAGTTTGATAATAAATAGGAAGAACTAGACAAGCAAAAACCCAGGAAGATAAGAAGTATTTCTGGCACACACATTGTTTACCTGAGTTGTTTCATCCCATTTATTTATGAGCCTCGTTCTGGGAAAACGGGGCTTAATTCATGTGCGTTAAATGGCGTCCCATATTAGCCTTCGACAACACTTTCCACTGGATTTTCGTTTAGAAGAGACTTCCTTTAAACGAAACATTGCATTATAGCGGAAAGTGTTGTCACTGATAAGCCTATTATAGCGGAAAGTGTTGTCACTGATAAGCCTATTATAGTGGAAAGTGTTGTCACTGATAAGCCTATTGTAGTGGAAAGTGTTGTCACTGATAAGCCTATTATAGCGGAGAGTGTTGTCACTGACAAGCCTATTATTGCGAAAAGTGTTGTCACTGATAAGCCTATTATAGCGGAGAGTGTTGTCACTGATAAGCCTATTATTGCGAAAAGTGTTGTCACTGATAAGCCTATTATAGCGGAAAGTGTTGTCACTGATAAGCCTATTATAGCGGAAAGTGTTGTCACTGATAAGCCTATTATAGCGGAAAGTGTTGTCACTGATAAGCCTATTATAGCGGAAAGTGCTGTCACTGATAAGCCTATTATAGCGGAAAGTGTTGTCACTGATGAGCCTATTATAGCGGAGAGTGTTGTCACTGACAAGACTATTATAGTGGAAAGTGTTGTCACTGATAAGACTATTATAGTGGAAAGTGTTGTCACTGATAAGCCTATTATAGCGGAAAGTGTTGTCACTGATAAGCCTATTATAGCGGAGAGTGTTGTCACTGATAAGCCTATTATAGTGGAAAGTGTTGTCACTGATAAGCCTATTATAGTGGAAAGTGTTGTCACTGATAAGCCTATTATAGCGGAGAGTGTTGTCACTGATAAGCCTATTATAGTGGAAAGTGTTGTCACTGATAAGCCTATTATAGCGGAAAGTGTTGTCACTGATAAGCCTATTATAGCGGAAAGTGTTGTCACTGATAAACCTATTATAGCGGAAAGTGTTGTCACTGATAAGACTATTATAGCGGAAAGTGTTGTCACTGATAAGCCTATTATAGTGGAAAGTGTTGTCACTGATAAGCCTATTATAGCGGAAAGTGTTGTCACTGATAAGCCTATTATAGTGGAAAGTGTTGTCACTGATAAGCCTATTATAGTGGAAAGTGTTGTCACTGATAAGCCTATTATAGCGGAAAGTGTTGTCACTGATAAGCCTATTATAGTGGAAAGTGTTGTCACTGATAAGCCTATTATAGTGGAAAGTGTTGTCACTGATAAGCCTATTAAAGTGGAAAGTGTTGTCACTGATGAGCCTATTATAGCGGAGAGTGTTGTCACTGATAAGACTATTATAGTGGAAAGTGTTGTCACTGATAAGACTATTATAGTGGAAAGTGTTGTCACTGATAAGCCTATTATAGCGGAAAGTGTTGTCACTGATGAGCCTATTATAGCGGAGAGTGTTGTCACTGATAAGCCTATTATAACGGAAAGTGTTGTCACTGATAAGCCTATTATAGCGGAGAGTGTTGTCACTGATAAGCCTATTATAACGGAAAGTGTTGTCACTGATAAGCCTATTATAGCGGAAAGTGTTGTCACTGATAAGCCTATTATAGCGGAAAGTGTTGTCACTGATAAGCCTATTATAGCGGAAAGTGTTGTCACTGATAAGCCTATTATAGTGGAAAGTGTTGTCACTGATTAGCCTATTATAGCGGAAAGTGTTGTCACTGATAAGCCTATTATAGTGGAAAGTGTTGTCACTGATAAGCCTTTTATAGTGGAAAGTGTTGTCACTGATAAGCCTATTATAGCGGAAAGTGCTGTCACTGATAAGCCTATTATAGTGGAAAGTGTTGTCACTGATAAGCCTATTATAGCGGAAAGTGTTGTCACTGATAAGCCTATTATAGCGGAAAGTGTTGTCACTGATAAGCCTGTTATAGCGGAAAGTGTTGTCACTGATAAGCCTATTATAGCGGAAAGTGTTGTCACTGATGAGCCTATTATAGCGGAGAGTGTTGTCACTGATAAGACTATTATAGTGGAAAGTGTTGTCACTGATAAGACTATTATAGTGGAAAGTGTTGTCACTGATAAGCCTATTATAGTGGAAAGTGTTGTCACTGATAAGACTATTATAGAGGAAAGTGTTGTCACTGATAAGCCTATTATAGCGGAAAGTGTTGTCACTGATAAGCCTGTGCGGACCAGGTTTGTTCAGAGCAAGGCTCATAAATAAGGAGGGGTAAGCAACCTGCAAGGGGCTTACGTACCGGTACAGAAGGAAATGATGGAGCCAAGTACGACGACCTGCAATATGGCGACGACTCCAAACCACTGATACGACAGCATGAAGACGCGATCGAATCCGGTTCTGGGTATAAATGAGTCATGTTCTGAGAAAACTGGGCATAATGCATGTGCGTAAAGTGCTTCCCAGACTAGCATGTGCAGTTCGCACAGGCTAATCAGGGACGACACTTTCCGCTTGTATGGTATTTTTAGTTTCAAGGAAGTACCTACTTACCAAAAATCCATTTTAGGAATTTTATTGTCTACAAAAAGTTATTTTTAACCACGAAAATTCATTCCGACGAATCGAAATGGGCCGTGTTCTGTGAAAAGAGGTTTCATGCATGTGCGTAAAGTGTTGTCCCACAGTAGCCTGTGCATTCCGCACAGGTTAATCAGGGACGACACTTTCCGCCTAAATTTGATTTTTGCTAAAAAGATACTTTCTTCAAACGCAAAATATATATAAAAGCAGAAACTGTCGTCCCTGATAGCCTGTGCGGACTGCACGGGTTTATCTGGGACGACACCTTACGCATGCGCATTATCCCCTTTTTCACAGAGCACGGCCCAAATGATTTTACAGCAGTCCGCAGTAGGCAAAAGACAAGGTTCACGAAAGTCCCTATTTGGCCCTGTATTTTCGTCAAATGCAATGAAATGCATTATTTGATACTGTTTTTATGTTGTTTAACATTCGTGTATACAAAAGATACAGAAACGTTTGTGTATGTTGTCTGTTGACCTATTGGAACATGTCTGATGCCTGGCTATGATATTATGCCAAAAAAAAGCAACACATGAAGGCAAAAACAAACATTTGAACAACCACTTGTTATATGTGTATATTTTATCTAGGCCTTTGTCTCTTGACCTCAATACCAGACTAGCAGTCGTCAACAAAGAGTCTTTTTTTAATATTTTGGAAGTAATTATTCTTATATTCATATATTTCATGATATCTTAAGCTTAACTTACGGTTCCGCTGGTTCAGCTTTCGTTAATGTAGATGTCATGTCCACCCTATACAGGGAGGTAGTGCTGTACGCAGTCAGGTTCATGACCACAGAGGTCAGATTGACGGCCGGGCCCAGTACCACAGAGGTGAGGTTGAGAGCCGGGCACATGTCAGTGGACCCAGATGGAAGTTTTGTGTTCCTCACGGCCCCTTTTGTCATCATCTGGCCAAGGGTGAGGGCGAATGTTGTGACGACAGAGATTGCGGTCCCGCCGATAGCTCCCTTTCGTGTTACAATAATAAGACACTTTAAATTATTTAATAGAAGCATTGGCGGTAATGTTGCATATATTTATCAAGATATCGAGGTACAAACTCATTGAAGACAGATACGCCTGACGGATACGCCTAAAACTACATAATTTAAATACACGATATGACTTATTCAAGTACTTAAATAGCCATAACATCCCAATGAACTAGACCGTTTAAACGATATAACGTTTATTGGCGTTTTATGTTTAGTATTTTGTAACGTGAGGTGTTTATAGTAACGGGAAATGCGTTTTTGGTAAAGTATTATGAATTATGACAATATGAAGTTTTCTAACGTTTGGTGTACAAATATAAGCCTCGTTCTGGCAAAACTGTGCTTAATGCATTTGCATTATCTTAAGTCCTAGATTAGCCTGTTCAATCCGCAGAGGCGGAAAATGGCTAATCGTTTCAAAGAGCCCCCCCCCCCCCCCCAACACACACACACACCTCCTATATACACGACAAGCGGAAATGGTGGCCATGATTAGCCTGTGCGGACTTCGATGACAATTAACGCATTTGCAATTAGTCCTGTTTTCACAGAACGCTTCATAAATGAGTCACGGTAAACTGAATATGATCAAAGTTAATATTACCTTCGAGTTAGCCCATGGACAGAACGCGCCGAGCAAGAACATCCCCGTCAATGGTCCGCCAAACGCGGCTGCCATAGTTCCAGCAATCTGAAATATAGTGAATATGCGTTTCACTATTTGAAAACGGGGCTTAATGCATATGCCTACGTTGCCATCCGTACAGGCTAAACAGGGAAACACTTTCCGTCTAGATTTTTGCTTAAAAGATATTTCCTTTAACCCTTTCAGTGCGGGAACCGAATTTTGAAGGCCTTTGCAAACAGTTTGGATCCTGATGAGACGCCACAGAACGTGGCGTCTCATCAGGATCCAAACTGTTTGCTATTCTGATAGTATTCTTTGAAAAAAATCGAAGAAAATGCTAATTTTAGAACTTCAGCAGACGACATTTTAGCAGAAGACAAATTACCCAGCATGCAAAGGGTTAAACGAAAAATACCATTCAAGCGGAAAGTGTCGTCCTTAGTTAGAATGTGCGAACCGAAGGCGCTAATCTGGGTCGACACTTTACGCACATGCAGTAAGTTCAATTTTCCCAGAGCGGCTCAAAAATAGGCTAGGGTGCCGTAACTGCGACATGGCTTAATTTTAATCTTAAAGTAAGATCACTCTAGGTGGCAAAGTTGTGTCAAATGTAAGACGATTTATTATAAATACATCAACATTATTTGGAAAGCAAGAAGATACACATAAATTTTGTTGTCAAGCAATTCATCCTCGCTTTAAACACGTTGGACAAAGTTTTATAACGTGTTTTTTTTCTTCTAATTTTGAACAGTCGGATCAAATTAACAATACTTACCGTAACGTGTATTATTTGAATGCATTATTCAAATAATTATTCACTATGTACAGTAGCTGTGTGTACTACGTTTTGTTCAAACCTATTTATTTAAGCTCGCTTGCATAGAACGCCTACCGCTTATTTACAATTTTCTCAAGTCCGTTTCCTAGGACTAGAACCCGTACTTGCTGTCTCTAGGGGGAGATCTAAAGAACGCTCTCGCATTAAGTATTGAACCCTAATCTACCGGTCGCTAGGCGGACACCATATCCACTACGCCACGGCGACCTACGTTTGTATCGACTACACTGGGAATCTCTCCATAAAGTTCATCGACTTTCCGCCTAAACTGGAATTTCGGTAAGGAGGGACTTCCTTGAAACTAAAGCGGAAAGTGTCGTCCCTGATTAGCCTGTGCGGACTGCACATGCTAATCTTGGACGACACTTTATGCACATGCATTATGCCCAGTTTTCTCAGAGCGCGACTAAAATGTTTCATGCGCAATACGATGTGCAGGTTCAGTTCAGCGGTCAATCGAACTCACTGCCCTTGAGAATATGAGTCATGTGCATAACCGCTTGATCAGGAATTATTTCTGTACATGATCCTCGCTCTGGGATAACTGAGTTTGATGCAAGAGCGTTGAGTGTCGTCCTTAATGAGTATGTGCTGTCCGCACAGGCTTATCGTGGACGGCACTCTCCGTCAGGATGTTAGCTGGGAAGAAACTTTCTTTAAACGCAAAATACCATAAAATTGGAAAGTGTTGTCCTGATTAGCCTGTGTCGACTGCACAGGCTAATCTGGGACGACACTTTACGCATATACATTAAACCCCGTCTTCACAGAGCACGGCCCATATGTTTGTGTGTACCTGTATAAGGGTTCCACCAATCATTGCAATCATGAAGGCGACGAAAATCGACACACCTCCGACCACGACAACTGTAATGAGAAAGCATAAGCCTAACATAAGTGTCGTCCCAGGGTAGCCTGTGAAATCCCCACAGGCTAATCTGATGCATTCTGTATGCATTTTACAGCTCAAAGGAAGTCTCTTCTAAACGAAAATCCAGTTTCGGCGGAAAGTGTCGTCACAAATAAATTGCGATACGACACTTCACCTACATGCATTAAGCACTATTTTTATATATCGAGATTCAAATATTTATTGTTATTTTATTTGTATTTCGTTATAAGTTAATCTAGGTCAGATATGATATTGATAGGCACCGATGTTCAGCCCCTAACATGCGTTCCGATTGATCATTCTCAGGCGTCGACACACCATACTAGTATATTGTTTTGCGTTGTACGTGACTGTTTGGATAGTGTTTGTTTTCTATGGTATCATTGTTTCACAATCGCTGAAGGAATTGAACACAACTGACAGTGCTAAATGGGGGAGTGGGGGATGGCACGCCGACCACAAAATGTGTTTGAACCAACCTCGCAATGTCAGACAAAGACTTGCGCTATGTGTGTTGGTTGGTTGTACGTCATTTCTGATAGTTACCGAATCTCACTCGTCTCATAAATTTGCACCAGTTGACAAGACAGGGGTCTCATTTTATTTATTGATGAGCCGCAGTGTTGAAAAACCGGGCTTAATGCATGTGCGTAAAGTATCGCTCCTGAAACTTAAACCGGAGTCCCATTATTCTTTTAATGTGAACAATTATTCTCCGTCACAAAAACCAGATTAAAGTTGAAAAGGGTCCAAAGAAATGGTCGCACGAAAGGAGAGACAAAGGCGTTTAATACGACCCCTCATAAAGTGGGGGCAAACACAAAAGTAAGATGTAAAATAAAAACTTCCGGTAAACATGCATCTTAATACGCATATAAACAGATCACCATAAAAAGTGCGGATATAAAACAAAAGACCTCACTTGTATTTAATACTTTACCAGCAATTTTAGAGATGACCGTTGCACGAAATTCCGTCATTGGTTTGGTGAATGGCTTTACGAGATCAGTCCAGATGAGCGCAGAGCTGCTACTGAGACCCGATGACAGCGTGCTGCAAATAGGCAGTGTTGCGCAATTAATAAGACTCTTTATTGGGAAAACTAGGTTAAATGCATGTGCGTTAAGTGTTGTCCCAGATTAACCTGTTCAGTTCGCACAGGCGAATCAGTGACTACACTTTCCGCCTCTAACATCAATTTTTGGTAAAAGAAGAATTAATACAAAAGACAAATTTCATAAAAGCGGAAAGAGTCGTCCTTGATGAGCCGAGGCGGACTGCACATGTTAATATGGGACGACACTTATACTGCACATGTTAATATGGGACGACACTTACACGCAAGTAGTCTTGTGTCTGCACATGTTAATATGGGACGACACTTACACGCAAGTAGTCTTGTGTCTGCACATGTTAATATGGGACAACACTTACACGCAAGTAGTCTTGTGTCTGCACATGTTAATATGGGACGACACTTACACGCAAGTAGTCTTGTGTCTGCACATGTTAATATGGGACGACACTTACACGCAAGTAGTCTTGTGTCTGCACATGTTAATATGGGACGACACTTAAACGCAAGTAGTCTTGTGTCTGCACATGTTAATATGGGACGACACTTACACGCAAGTAGTCTTGTGTCTGCACATGTTAATATGGGACGACACTTACACGCAAGTAGTCTTGTGTCTGCACATGTTAATATGGGACGACACTAACACGCAAGTAGTATTGTGTCTGCACAGGTTAATATGGGACGACACTAACACGCAAGTAGTCTTGTGTCTGCACATGTTAATATGGGACGACACTTACACGCAAGTAGTCTTGTGTCTGTACATGTTAATATGGGACAACACTTACACGCAAGTAGTCTTGTGTCTGCACATGTTAATATGGGACGACACTTACACGCAAGTAGTCTTGTGTCTGCACATCTTAATATGGGACGACACTTACACGCAAGAAGTCTTGTGTCTGCACATGTTAATATGATACGACACTTACACGCAAGTAATCTTGTGTCTGCACATGTTAATATGGGACGACACTTACACGCAAGTAGTCTTGTGTCTGCACATGTTAATATGGGACGACACTTACACGCAAGCAGTCTTGTGGCTGCATATGTTAATATTTTTTTCTCAGAACGTGACTCAAATGGTTAACAACATATTTTCCTCATGCATTGACGAGTAGTTGCAAGTATTTTTTGATTGGACAAAATTAGTTTTCTATTCCTTTTTCTGGTTAATTGCAAACCTTCCTGGTATAAGAATGAGTACAATAGTGAAAGATTCGCATTCATTTTTCATACTTAAATATATGTTTCAATGTCTTATGTGACCCTTTATGCAAATTATCAAATGTATGAGTTGTGATTCGGGAAAACTCGGCTCAATTAATGTACGTACAGTGTCGCCCTACAGTACATGTTTAATCGAAACTGGATAATCAGAGACGCCAATTTCCGATTTAATGGAATTTTTCGTTAAGAGATGGTCTCTTCTAAACGAAATCCGGTTAAGGCGGAAAGTGTTGTCCCTGATTAGTGTCCCTGACCACTATACGCATATGCATTAAAGGGGCAGTCAACCAGATTGACGAAAAAAGAAAAGCTCTAAAATGCCGTCATAACATGCTTTATATTGATAAATTTAAACATTGGATATAAAAATCTCCGGTAAAAAAATCAAGAAAAAAATGAAAAAATGAAAAAAAGAAACACTGAACAGGGCTCGAACTACTGACCCCTGGAGTAAAAAGAGTTAAAAGTCTCCCATTTAGACCACTCGACCATCCATGCTCATACAATTAGCATTGTATTTTATACTTTATATAAGCAATCCTCGTAGTTTCACAAAATATAACGACAACAACAGAACTCGCCAAATTACCTGGTAGACATACTCAGTAAAATTGTATTACTGAATATACTGAAAATATGAAAACTAAACAGCATTTTTCAAGTAATGTAATATACCAGTCGTGATATTTTAATCAAAATAAACTAATAATTGTAAAAAAATACGGTATTTTTCTCTTTTTTTCGTGATATATAGCAATCTGGTTGACCGCCCCTTTCAGTACAGTTTCCTCAGAGTGACCGCCCCTTTCAGTACAGTTTCCTCAGAGTGACCGCCCCTTTCAGTACAGTTTCCTCAGAGTGACCGCCTATTTCAGTACAGTTTCCTCAGAGTAAGGTTCAAGACTATATTATTGTTAACAAAGGTACCAGCTTCATAAATCCAACAAGTCACGATATGCACTTACAAGGAACTTGTTCTATCTTTTACTTAAAATAATTTCAACATCAGGTGTCATCTGCGACTATTCGAATAATATATATGTCCGCACAAAACCTTGCATAAAATATTACAGCATTTCGTGTTAACTAAGGAAACAACTAAAAATGCCAAAACGGTTCCGTTTATGAATTATTACATATGTTGAAACTTTTTTCACTTTCTTACCTGAGAGTTGCACTGAACAAAGATGCCAAAAATAGACCTGGCATACCGGGTATACCGTAAAATATGTCCATGACCATATAGGGGATGATCTGAAAGCAAAGACAATCGAGACGAATAAGCAATCACAAGTAAAAAATAGTCGAAAGTAAAAACAAGTTTAAAAAAAGAAGTCGAAAGTAAAAACAAGTAGAAAGTAAATAATAGTCGAAAGTAAAAACAAGCTATTAGTAAAAAAGAAGTCGAAGATACTTATACTTTTCGAAAGTAAAACATAGTAGAAAGTAAAACTCGTTGAAAGCAAAAACTAGCTGAAAGTAAATACTTGTCGAAAGTAAAAACTATTAAAAAGTAAAAACTATTATAAAGTAAAAACTAGAAAAAGGTAAAAACGCGTCGAAAGTAAAAACTGAAATAAAATAAAAACTGGTCGAATAAATAAAAATGTAGACAGTAAAAACTAGTAAGAAGTAAAAACTGGTCGAAAGTAAAAACTAATAAAAAATTAAAACTTGTCTAAAATAAAAAATCGTTTAAAGTAAACACTCGTCTTAAGTAAAAACTCGTCGGTAGTTAAAACTAGTTAAAAGTAAAACTTATTATAAAAAAAACAGTCGAAAGGAAAACTCGTCGCAAGTTGAAACTCATCGAAAGTAACAAGAGCTCCGCGGTCGGACACAGATGCCTCACCCCCACACCGGAACAGGGCCTTGACAGCCATACCTCAATCATTTGATGACATATCAAACGGAAACAAATTTAACACTTATTGTAACAGTGACCTGAGCCTTTGACTAAGTGACCAAAATTTTAATAGGGGTCATGTACTGTCCAATGCCGATGCACATGTGACAAATCAAGCCAATCTGTCAATTCGTTGACGAGTAATTGATCGGAAACGATTTTCCCACTTATTGTTACAGTGACTTCTGACTTAGTGACCACAATTTCGATAGAGGTCATCAACTGTTCAAGGCCAATGCACATGTGACCTATCAAGTTAATTGGTCAGTTCGTTGACGAGTTATTGCTCGGAAACGAACTGGTTTTCCGACAGACAGACCGACCGACCGACAGACCGACTGACCAAATTCCAGCAAAACAATATAACCCCTCCATCGAAGGGGTCATAATAAAAAGTCGAAACATAAAAATACGTCGGAAGTAGACAATTAAAAACTTGTTGTGATGGCCAACGTTCATAAACGGAATCACAGTATATTGATCTTATCTATCACCGCATTGAAAAAATATTACTACTACGATACCGAAATAACGATTAACCCTATTTACTACCTGATTAGGGTTTGTAATCTGACCGGACGCCAAGGGGTCGCATCCCTTCACCTCGTAATAGGAGTATGCTATGACCCCTTCAATGGCCGCAAGGGACAAGGAGATGAAGAAACCGGGAGCCAGAAATAGGAACACTCTGGGAGAACAAGTAGCTGCATTTACTGGTAAAGTTATAGATGAGTCGCGCTCTGAGAATACGTGGCTTTATGCACGTGCGTAAACTGTCGTGCCAGATAAGACTGTGCAGTAAACTGTCGTGCCAGATAAGACTGTGCAGTCCATACAGGCTTATCAGTAACGACTCTGTCCGCTTTTATTGTATTTTATGTTTCAAGGAAGTCTCTTCTAAACGAAAATCCAGTTTATATGAAAAGTATCTCCCTATTTAGCCTGTACTGACTGCACAGGCTCATCTGGGACGACAGTTTACGCAGATGCATTAAACCCGACTTTCCCAGAGCGCGGCTCAATTGCGTTTTCACCATTTTAAAAAGCGACCTACAATGGCCATCGCGGTTGGTAAACTACACTCGAAGTAAGCTGGCAATTAACATATTTCTCACATCCTACAAAAATGACCTAATCCGATTGGCTTAGAGCGGTCACGTGTCCATGAAGAATGTTTCATACCCACCGAGTAATCGTGTAGTCGGTGGAGATATAATCGTTACAACGTTAGTAACTGACGGTGTATGGGATATACACCCTCATACGTGTATGACGTACCCTTTGGGTCAAAAGTACATATACGCCAACAGCTAAAAAATCACCGCGGTGACAATTTTGTCACTGCGGTAATAAATTTATCACTGCGGTGATATATTTGTAACTGCGGTGTTACTTAGTCTGACCCAAAGAGTTTGATAAGAGCTAAATCAAACTGACCAATGATATAACGTCTTGCAAAACGGCAAATTGGCGAATATTTTAATTGAAGCTTTATTCGTTGTAACTTAAGAATTGTCACTTTATGTTTATATAATTATAACTTCATAAAGAATTAATAATCTAGGTGACAATTTCAGAAACCTTATTATTTTCCGTTGCCTCAACGCCTGTGTGCTTCGCTCTCGTATGGTATGACATAACTGAGGGTGTATTTCCCATACACCGTCAGTAACTAACAGTTTAACTAATAATAACAAGGCTTTGATTGAATTGCAAGCTTAACACAATGCCCACCGGTTAAAACCCGGTTACTTACAAAACTTTAATAACAATCATATGGCAGTTGATCTTTACACGTGCAATATTTCATGGAGAATGTCAGTTCGTCACAACATATATTGCGTGTCACGCTTAATCTTGGCGTTCATTTTGACATGTACACTAAGCTTCGTAAACATATATGTAGTATTTTTGGCGTCATTTCAAGTGTGTGACGGCAAATGGCATACATTAATCCTCCGGTAAACCGGAAGTGTGCTAAAATGCTTTGCTGGATAGAAAAACTAAAATCAACATAATAAAAAATTAGAAATAATAGCCACTATAAGAGAAAACATATGTTTCCTTCAGTTGGTGTTGTATTCAATTCAGATGACAAATACCATGGAAATGAACTACTCATATTCATGTCCATTAATACTGTTAAATCATTTTTTATTCGTGGAAAAATAATTTTCGTTGAATTCGTGGGTTAACAAATCAATGAATCTAGCAACGACACAATGGAAAAATGGCTAACGCAAATTCCTCTTTTTTTCAAACAAAAAAGTCTACGAATTAAAGGGTACACGAAAAAAAAAGAAAAGAAAGTTCATGCCGACGAAATATAAATGTGTTTAAAATAATATCTTTCCCTAAGTCTTTTATACATGTATATGTAAAGCGACAAACACCTTAACATGATCTACTAAGTTGAAACCTATTGATTTTAGCTCGATTGCATAAAAAGAATAAGGCTTATTTGGAACGCTCTCGAGTCCGTGTCCTGGGACTAGAACCAGTTTCTCTCGATGAAAAATAAGGAACTCGTCCACAGTGTGGATCGAACACGTGACCTCCCGGTCGCAAGACGGGCACCATATCCATAACGCCACGGCGACCTGTAAATGATCGACTATGATCCACTTACATACTGAGGCAGCTGAACAATACGTGCCATGCTCTGTGAAAAGGGGGTTTAATAAATGTGCGTAAAGTGTTTTCCCAGATTAGCCTGTGCAGTCGACACAGGCTAATCATCGACGACACTTTCCGCTTTTATGATATTTTTCGTTTCAGAAAAGCATATTTTTAGCGAAAATCAAGTTAAGGCGCAAAGTGTCGTCCCTGATTAGCTTGAGCGGACTGCATTAAACCCCCTTTTCACAGAGCGCGGCAAATTTATTATGTTATATTGTTCTATTGTCTTAGTTTATAAGTAGATCATAATCGATCATTTACAGATTTTATATTATTATTATTATTATTATTATTATTATTATTATAATTATTATTATTATCCACCTTTTGGCGGCGCGGATGGTGGGCGTGGAGCTTATTCTCTGGATAGAGGACTGGTTGAAGACGAGACCGAACCCTCGAATGAGGTTGCCCAGGAACAGGTTCCAGAACGTGTGGCGAACAGTTGGGTCAGGGTCGAAACTGGAATATACATGGATAATGGTTATAATAGATTTGATTAGAATTGTGATTATGCTGTTCCAGAAAGTTAAAATTGTTACAAACAATTACAATACTGTTCAATCTGTACGAGTAACCCAGTGGCGAGCCGCTCTATATAGATTTAAGTCGCCCTCTTACACAACGGAGCTTAATGCAGATCTATTAAGTTTCGCCCATGATAAGCCTGTACAGTCCGCACAGGCTAATGAGGGACGACACTCTCCGCTTTGTGGAATTTTCGTTTACAGAAAGTATCTTTTAAACGAAACGCTGTTCTTTGCTGAAAGCGTCGTCACTTTATGGCCGATGCGGACTGCAGAAAAAAACCAGGGACGACACTTTACAACTCGTTTCCCACTTAAATGAATACTCGCACAGAAGGAATACTATGTGTTTTTATTGTTTTAATTTTCTGGAATAGAATAATGACGTTTGTTTCATTAACATTCAAATCGCTTTGCACACATTAAAACATCAGCATGAGTTTTCTTTATATATTTGAAAAACTTACAAACTCGCGTATTTATTCAAGTGGTCAGTGGTGTAATAAAACAAGGCTTTGAAATTTATGATATTGCATTCAAATACAGAAACACAGAGAGAAAGGATAGCCGTACAGCCATCCATTGTTAACCCATTTATGCCTAGTGGACTCTCCCATCCATCTAAATTGGATCAATTTATTTAAAACATTAGGGATGTCTAGTTTATTTATTTATTTTTATATTTTGAATATTTCTTACATAAATTCCATTAAGCAAACAGCGCAGACCCTGATGAGACGCCGCATCATGCGGCGTCTCATCTGGGTCTACGCTGTTTACCAAGGCCTTTTTTCTAGACGCTAGGCATAAATGGGTTAAATAATGGTATAAATGTGATTGTAAATTTATAATGGGTTTGCAAATGTCCGCCAGAAATAAGATTGTGTGTCCACTTAAGAGTATCGTATGGTGTAAAAAAAATAATCTTGAAGCAATGCCATAGCACAAATACATAAAAGTGCCTCGCTCTGGGAAAACGGGGTTTAACGCATATGCGAAAAGGGCCATCAATATTAGCCTGTGAAGTCGACACTGGATTTCGCTAAGCGGAGACTTGCTTTAAAAGAAACATTACTTGCAAGCGGACAGTTTCGTCTCAGCATAGCCCGTTCGAAATACACAGGCTAATCTGTGAAGATATTGTTCTTGTACTCAGCCCATTTTTCCAGAACGAGGCTCAAATAATAAAGCAATAATATGGGTTGGTAAAATAAATTTAGTGCGTAACACAATCGTCTGGTACAAACTTGAACAGGTTGAATCGCCCCTTGTCGTACACTATCCCCCAGGTCGTACTTTATTAAACCGATTGTCTCGCACCTTATGGCACGTTATCGTCCAAGTCTTACTTACTAAAACAGATTGATTCGTCCCATGTCGTACACTATATCCCGTGTCATACTTACTTGAACAGGTTGATTCGCCCCTTGTCGTGCGCTATCTCTAAGGTATTACTTACTTAAACAGGTTTATACGCCCCTTGCCGTATACTATCTTCCATGTCTTACTTGAACAGGTTGACTCGCCCTTTGTCGTACACTATCTCCCATGTCTTACTTACTTTAACAGGTTGACTCGCCCCATGTCGTACGCTATCTCCCATGTCTTACTTACTTTAACAGGTTGACTCGCCCCATGTCGTACACTATCTCCCATGTCTTACTTACTTTAACAGGTTGACTCGCCCCATGTCGTACACTATATCCCGTATCTTACTTACTTGAATAGGTTGACTCGCCCCTTGTCGTACGCTATCTCCCAGGTCTTCCCTATGCCGCCAATTTGCACTGTTCCCTGGATGACAATGATGGATATTGACTTGAAATTATTGTATTTACAGAAAAATGTTTTTCTTGTTTTGCTCTTAACCAATATATTGCTTTTTTTCTAAAAGCTAATGTGACATAATCGCGTTGAAATTGATTATTTAAATTTACTTGGAAAATCATTGAATTGACACAATACATAATGCTGCTTTTGCATCCTTATCTATATATACAAAGCCAAAAAATGGTTTTATAATTGAAATGATATGGCGTTGAAAAAGCTTTATTTCAACACTAGATGTTGCAGTTAGCGTAATAGCGTTTACCCCTCAGCAGTTGAAATAGTACAATAGCTTTCTCATTTAAATGTATTAACAATTAGAAAAAATAAAGAAAAAAAACATGATCAGCCGCAAAATGGATGATGTCATCAGCAAATCGATTAATATATATTTATTCTACCTGCTCCTTTGAGCAAGTAAACAAATGTACCTAAAACAGTTATTTATAAAATGAAGGCATTGTATTGCTTTGTAAAGGGTATAGCAGTGAAATGTTGCAATAAAAATATCATGTTTCGATATATATTACAAAAATATTGAGGCACACTTAGTGAATGAGTCGAGCTCTTGAACAACGGGACTTATTGCATGTGCATAAATGTCGTCTTAGATAAGCCTGTGCCGTCCACACGGGCTTTATCAAGGACGATTGTTTCCGCCTTTAATAAATGTTTGCTAAAACAGACTTCCTATTTACGAAAACTGGGTGCTGCACAAGCTTATATGGGACGACACTTTACACAGGCTTATATGGGACGACACTTTACACAGGCTTATATGGGACGACACTTTACACAGGCTTATATGGGACGACACTTTACACAGGCTTATATGGGACGACACTTTACGCACATGCATTTCCCAGATCGAGGCTCATATATGCACCGGTATATCACGCATGTAATAGCGCAGTACAATGTGACAATTAAGAACATAATTCGATAACTATTACACAATCGTTCACCTTGATTAGAACGGCAAAGAATCCTGCGAACATCACGAAAGCCTGGAACACGTCCGTCCATATGACCGCCTTCAGGCCTCCCTGGGGGAAAAGCATGGTCACCATGAATAACGAGTCATTCCAAACCGTATATGGAAGTTCAACCCTAAGCCCAGTTAATGTTAAGGCAAATTAACAAGATGTAAAAAAATATGTTTGGTGATACATTCTTCAACCAAAATAAAACAAAAGTCGTAGCATGGATGTGCACGTATTTTGAATATTAATGCAGTCTCTTTTCAAAACTGGTTAAAATGATGTCAGGAAACAAACTTTGATTGCGCAGTATCAATCAAATGCAGGCGTATAGATGTATTAATGGTTTCTGGTTGATGTACAGAACAAAAAGAGAATGAATGTTTATTATAATTTAAAAAAAAAACATTAACTGTTACAAAATTATGTTATACACAATATTATTTTTAAGCCTATTTTTCAGGTGGATGTTATAAATAAAACATTCAACGAAATCAAAAACATAAAATAACTGCAACAATATTGACACAATTAATTAAACGCCTAGATTAGAATCATATAACGGGTATGTGAGATTCTTTCAATTTCTATATTTCTGGAAAATTCTGTACAAAACACACAGCAAAATATTAAAACAATTGGTTACTGCAAAAAACATGGACACAATCGATTAACCCATTTATGCCTAGCGTCCTGAAAAAGGACATTGCAAACAGCGTAGACCCAGATGAGACGCCGCATAATGCGGCGTCTCATCTGGGTCTGTGCTGTTTGCTTGAATTAATTTCTTTATGGAATATTCTAAATATAGAAATAAATATACTTGACACCCCTAATTTTGGAAATAAATTGATCCAATTTAGAAGGATGGGAGAGTCCACTGTGCATAAATGGGTTAAATACTATAGATTTGAATCATTTAACGTGTATGCAAAAATCAAACTGGGAATCGCTTCACTTACTATTGCGGTGTATATGACTGAAGCGACTGCAACCAGAACTATCGAGGTCCACTGAGGAAGACCGGTAACTTAAAAAAAAAAAAATTAATGGCAGATTTGAGCCTCGTCATGGAAAAACTTGGCGAAATGCAAGTACGTAATACGTCGTTTAAGATAAGCCTGTGAGGTCCGCACAGGCTCAGCAGAGGCGACTCTTTCCCATTAAAGTGCATTTTTGCTAAGAACAGACTTACAGGAAAAATACCATGAAAGCAGAAAGTGTGGTCCCTAATTAGTCTGTGCGGACTGTGACAACACGTACGCATATGCATTATGCACAGATTTCCCCATACAAGGCTCATTTAATCGCATCGTTTTGTTATACACACACATAATTCATTTCAAGGTCAATCCTTGCCACCAGGAGCGCTTAATCACAGGAATAATAACCTTTCATAATACTTTTTTTACATAGCAAATTAAATAAGTAACAAAAATAATATAGATAATAATAGGTAATTGTTGAATAAAGATAAGTTGCCGTGGTGATTTATTCTAGTTTCCGTTCCGATAACTTTTCAGCATTTAACACTTAAAAACATGGTATTTTATTTATCCCATTTTTTCGCATTTTTCTGTCTATATTACAAACGTTAATAAATTTGCTGACAACAACTCTAAAACATCATCTGAAATAATTAAAAGATAACGTCACTTACTATATAGCGCGTTGTTTGCTGTATGACCCAAAATTATTGAAAACACCAAAAAGTCATTGACACATTACCTGCCTCCAGGGCTATAGCAGGTCCGAAGAGAACGATGCCCATGTATACGATCTGCAAGATGTGGTATGTGTTAGAAATCGAGACAGTGGGAGTTCTTAATCATAACTCTTATACATTGATGAGTCATTCGGAATTGAAAGAAGTTTCTAAGCTATAATGATGGGAATACAGAACAGTTTAAATTATTCTTTGCCCTTCGACTGTAAATGACAGGCAAATTACTGAAGCGTGATTTAGTCAATGGGGGTCTGTATTGTTTTTCACATTCATACACAATGGCTTACGTGAGATCTTAACGCTTAACGGGGCCTTTTCATAGATTTTGGCATGTATTGAAGCATGTAATTAAATGCTTTATATTGATAAATTTAAACATTGGACATAAACATCTCCAGTAAATAACACAAGAATACAATTAAACAAAGGAAAAAAGTAGCCCTCAACTGGGCTCGAACCACTGACCCTTAGAGTGCTGGAGTGAAAAGTCTCCCGTTAGACCACTCGACCATTCGTGCTCATGCTATGAGCGGATGTATTTTTTACTTATATAAGCAATCCTCGTAGTTTCCCAAAATATAACGACAACAAAAGATTTTTCCAAATTATTTCATCGTTTCGCGTTGCAACGCTTTATAATTTTCAGTTTTTCAAATCGACAAAAGATGCATATAATGAATAGTTTAGCGTGTAAAATGTTCATTATTATTTTTTTTCACAAATATCATAACTAAAACACAAATTTGAGAATCTGAAACAACTTTGTTTAATTTTGTCAATTTACCAAAACGTGAAAAGGCCCCTTTAACATGATTCTCGATCTTGTTTTCTACGTACTTGACATAATTCATAATCATTCATATGTGAATGTCTTCTGGGCGAAATGTGTACTTACCGTGCCCAAAATACCTATAGAAGTGGCGATGGTGCGCACAAGACGAGATTCGAACCTCAATTCCAAGTACTGAAGTTGAAGACAGTTCATGAAAATAATTGAGTCTCGCTCTATGAAAACTGGGCTTAATGCATGTCGTAAAGTGTCGTCCCTGACTAGCCTGTACAGTCCGCACACACTTATCAGGGACGACACTTTCCGCGTTTAAGGTATTGTTCGTGTTTACAAAAAATCTTTTCAACGAAAATCCAATTAAGGCGGAAAGAGTCGTCCCTGATTAGCCCTTGATGACTGCACAGGCTAATCTGGCACGACACTTTACGCACTGGATTTAAGCCCAGTTTTCCCACAACGATGCTCATATAAAACATGTTCATACTATACAGTGTAAGACAGTGTTATACGACACAATTGTAGTATTTGTCAGTAGTTAGATTCAGCACTACATATATTTGTTGATTCATTGTTTCAACGCAGACGAAAGTGACCTAATAATCAATTAATCATGACAAAATATTTGATTTTTAGTAGTCAGTGTCAAAATTCTAAAATATTTTATATCACGTGTATCCACGTTTTATGTGTGCGTATTCCTATTTATGAAAATATATATTAAAAAAAAACAATGGGTTAAAACCACGTGAATGGTGTTCTTAAAATATAGAAATACTCAATGTTATCTTACTGTAAAACTACGACTTGACATTTGGATTAATTTAGACATAAAGTAGATACATTGTGGCTTTTTTATATTCAATATTACACATACAATGTATACATGTATATGATCATAAAACAAAGTGATACCATGTAGCAGCAATAATGTTCAAAACATTTTATACAAGATATGCTAATATATATTTTTGACCTTGTGGTTTTCTTTTGTTTAAAAAAGGTAAATATGTAAACATGGTGGCTTGGTAAACGACCCAATAACATATCAAAGACATCATAGTTTGCAATGTTGGAAATAAACATTGTTACATTTTAACAAAACAGACCGCAGGACACAGGCAAAATTTACTTTTGCAACATATATTAAAATATATAGGTCATACATAATATACATTAGATGGTAATCAATTCTAGCTAAAAAAATAAAACAATTAAAAATTATATTTTTGAAAGTATAAGATGAGATACTTTGAAAATTGTGTTTAAAAACTGCAGAACACTTAATATTTTTGTTGACTGGGGAAGGTTTTGGTATTGTCCATACATTTATAATTTGTTCACGAATATTTCCCATCGCAATCGTCGCTTCATGGCTCTGTTCGTCACTATTGCTCGATTAACTCATTATACAGTCCATCGCAACTTTTGCGATATGAACTGTTTCAATGTTTAGTTAGTTAGTCTTATAAAGTATATTTTCAAGGCCGTTAATCACGGGCGCCACCTCCATTTTGCGATGCATTGATAAATGAGACAATGTTACTTCCGAGGTGGCGCTAATGACCGAATGTTATTAAATGTCACGGATAAGTCTACATAGTTGATTTAGTTTTTTATGTTTTTTCAACATAGTTCACGTTATTTTTCAAATCGGGCACTTAAGTGCGATTCAGCGAATATTTAATAAAGCGAGATTATACGATTTTATATGTGTTGAATTGTAATATATTGATACAAATATGTTATAATAACACACAATATGCAAGAAAAATGATACATTTAAGACGAATTTCATAAAATACAGCAAATACAAATTAGCGCCCTGAGCCGATTGTGACGAAGATAATTCGTACATATTTTCCTACAATAACCGATGCATTCGTCTTTTTAGTAAGTGTTCGTGTAGTCGTATGAACCGATATCGCTGCAGGAATTTCAAATGAACCGTTAAACTAAATTTAAATTCACATCGTACATGCATGATATACATGCTGGCGAATTCGGCTGTATAGCCTTTTTCGATTTCAGAATTAATATCTGGCTTATTTAGCATTTTTCGAC
This sequence comes from Dreissena polymorpha, assembly GCF_020536995.1. Lineage (NCBI taxonomy): Eukaryota > Metazoa > Mollusca > Bivalvia > Myida > Dreissenidae > Dreissena > Dreissena polymorpha. Next base: position 39,604,842 of record NC_068360.1, read on the forward strand.
ATATGTTCTTCTTAACTTTTATTTAAGTTTATATTAAAATATATGTATAATAAGTTTTTTTTACACATTTTATATTAATTAATAAATATTTGACAAGATCGTATATACCCGCTTTAATCCTCACATGTACAGAAACATATATTAACAACCCATTTGGAAACGTGATGACCTTTATAAGTTGTGGCATGGTCAAGATTTTTACATAAAATCGATATATTTTGCCTGTGTGACGAGCAAAAAAAAGTCTACATAAATATGAATAAACATGTGTTGCAAAGATTCGTTGACCTTGCCATTTAGTAAATAAAGTAATTTTAACAGGGTACAAAACTCAGCGTTTTATGAAGAAGTTATACCTTTTTATTACTTTGTGAATTCATTTTTTATTTTAACACATTTGTTAAAGATAACATATTTTTAGAATATTGAGAATTTAGTTATTGGATTTATTGAAATTTACATATTTGGGATTTATATAGTACATTATGCTTTTTTCAGGTCATTGGCTTCTTAATTTCAATGGTTACTTATATATTCAAATATTTACATCTTGTTTTTTATAGAATGTGTTATGGTCTGTATATATTTTTGATTAAGTTTTTATTTAAGTTGAAAATGAAAAGAAATATGAAAAAGGAACATTATCGATCAAATATAAGTCATTGTGATGATTCATATATCGTGCATTGCCGCCACCTAATGTTCTTAGCTCCACCTCCTTAGCATTGAATCCATCTCTTTTGGAAAAAAATACAAAATATTCCTATCGGTCTGCAAGATGTCACTGTATCTGTGCATGCAGAAACTAGTATATGTTGAACGCAATCGTTCGATGTCGTTCGCGAATAAATCGGGTGGAACTTTGCTCGTCAGCCACAAAACATAGATTTGCTTTCAAAAACTCCACCATGTCGCAACTATAAAGAATCTTAAGTTTCCAAATGGGTTGTGCTTGCATGTTAAGTGCATTTGTGGGTGAATAAATCTTCACTTAATCGCACTACATTGCCCAATTTTTTAATTAGAGCGAAATTTATTGGGGAAAAAACATATAAAACCTACTTACCATGAAGAATTATCCGTAAAATTTCAAAACACCCGGTCCTTAGCGCCACCTCGGAATAAGCATTGGCTCATTTATAAATGCATCGCAAAAAAGACGTGGCGCCCGTGATTAACGGCCGTGTCAGATATAACTCAATATTCACCCCATACGTTATTGTGATAGCTATATTTGCCTCTTATGCGCTGGCCACTTTAGCAATATTTTACCCCATATGCGCTGGTCAATATAACAATATTTTACCTCAAATGCACTGTTTGATATAACCATATTAACCTCATATGCGCTGGTTAATATAACAATATTTTACGCCAAATGCGCTGGTTGATATAGCCATCTTTACCTCATATGCGCTGGTTGATGTTTCCATATTTTACCTCATATGTTCTGGTTTATATAACCATATTAAACTCATATGCGCAGGGCGATATAACCATATTTACCTCATATGCGCTGGTTGATTTGACCATATCTACCTCATATGCGCTGGGCGATATAACCATATTTACCTCTTTTGCGCTGGTTGATATAACCATACTTACCTCATATGCGCTGATTGATATAACCATACTTACCTCATATGCGCTGGATCATATATACACATTTACCTCATATGCGCTAGTGATTTTTATGAAACCATATTCACCTCATATGCGCTGGTGCTTTTGATATAGCCATATTTACCTCATATCCTCTTGTGGTATCTATACTTACCTCATATGCTCTTGTTACTTTAGCAATATTTTACCCCATATGCGCTAGTTGATATAACAATATGTTTACCTCATATGCACTTGTTGATATAACCATATTTACCTTATATGCGTTGGTTGGTATCACCATATTTACCTCATATGCGCTGGTTGGTATCACCATATTTACCTCATTTGCGCTGGTTGGTATCACCATATTTACCTCATATGCGCTGGTGATTTTGAGGGGGTGAATGAGCGGCACGACCACGAAGACAGACAGGATGTTAGCGAGAAGTAACCCAGCATTACCGACCACCCACTGAAGCCCGTAGACGTAAGCCTGGAAAACAAGGGGCCAAGAGAAGGTGTGAAACAACTTGATCTTTTAAACATGTTTACGTACTTTTCGAGGCAATCTTGACATGTCATCTGTGTCAGTTGATATTTTGAGGATTTTTACGCTACCTAAACGATTTACGGAACCAAGAACGGTTTCTGATGTATTCCTTCTAACAGCAGCAACGCTAATTAAATTTATCAACAGTCACCCTTTTTCGTAAACTTCACACTTCCGCGAAAAAGCACTTCTAAACATAAGTTCTGCTGTTTTAAAATCAAACACAGAATAAACAATATTCTAAGAATCACACTACAAAGAACGAATTACAATGGTACAAAACGGTACGAAAGGACATGTCCGTCTCAATTCAAAAGAAATTGAGTTTATTTGATTTTTATGTATTTTATTTTGTATTACAAAAGCATTAATATTACTTATTGTAATCTCATCTCATCTACGCATGTGGTTCCATCGGCAACATATGCCGCCAACCAGCTTCCTCCAGGCGTCTCGGTTCTGGGCGAGTCTCCAGCTGCCCCCATGTTTAGCCCATCTGCTTAGCATCTTCATCCTGATCACGGCGCCAGGTGTTTCTAGGCCGCCCTCTCTTCCTTTTTTCTTGGGGATTTTATGTGAGAGATTGCCTTGTCGTATTGGATGCAGGCTTGTTTAGGGTGTGGCCTATCCACCGGCAACGTCTCTGAAGGATGTCTTCTTCAACTGGCGGCTTGTTTGTTCTTCTGAATAATTCCTCATTGGAGATCTTGTCTGGCCAGCGGATCTTGAGGATCTTCCTGCGGCAGGCGTTGATGAAGACCTGTATTTTCTTTATGGGGTGACAGTGGTTTTCCAGTTCTCTGCTCAATAGAGGAGTAGTGACTTCACGATGGTATTGGAGAGCGTAATCTTGGTGATGATGCCAATTTCGTTGGATCCCCAGATGTTCTTCAGCTGATGGAAGGCTGCTCGTGTTTTACCGATGCGGGTTGTGACGTCTGCATCCGTTCCTCCCTGGTTATCCAGGATGCTGCCGAGGTAGTTGAAGCTGTCCACCTCCTGCAGTGCCTCGCCTTGGGCTGTGATTGGTGTGTTGTTGGATGCATTGGTCCAAAACACCTTGCTCTTCTCTATGTTGATGGTGAGGCCCAGTCGAACTGAATTCAGTCGAACTAACTTTCCGCTACCATGTTTGTCTTTTCCTGCATCTGTTGTTGGGTGTGGGAGAGTAGAGCTAGATCATCGGCAAAGTCGAGGTCTTCCAACTGTTTCAAGAGTGTCCATTGAATTCCATTCTGCTTCTGCTCCGTCGATGTCTTCATTACCCAGTCTATGACAAGCAGGGACAGGAAAGGTGAGCGTAAGCGTGATGTCTGTTGCTATTCTATTTGACGTGTCTGTTGCAATAAGGTTTCAACAGGGTAGGGTAGCTAGCCCTACGCACAAACCTCCTCTTTTTTAAGCGTGCACATGGGACCGTCCTTGGCGGAGTCAAATGAAGAATCCCTATTTGATTGACATGTGTATATGTTCATGTTGTTCCGCCATGATAATTGTTCAGTGAGTTATTGCTCATTGATTCATAATATGATAACTTATAATGAATTATATTTTTCTATGTCAGATCACATGAACTACTGATCAAATTGCTATGAAACATTAAATGCAGTATCCATTCAGGGTTTACATACGCTCGAAGTCGGTTTTTTTTTCAAACAAATTGGCTCAATTTCTTGTTCCATTGCTTTCAATAAACCGATATATTTACAACGCGCAGCATAGGGGAGCATCCATCACTTCAACAGACATTATTGTTTTTAATATTACATACAAACATAATATTTGAACACAGTTGGTAAATGCTTGAAAGTAGGGATGGCAACGGTTATTCGGTTAACCGGGTATCCGTTTCTTAAGGAGGTTAACCGGTTACAATATTAATATTCGGTTACTCTTTATAAAACACAATTTTTGGTTGAAGCGTTAAATTTGTTTTACTGCATTTCACTTTATTGGCTTATCCGCTTATCTTATCGAAAATTATCGGCAATTACCACTGCGTAATGTCACATGCGGATCAAAAGCGATTAGTGTTGTAAACTATCGGGGTGCAGCGGATTAATGAGCAGGTTTTATTGTGCCATTGTGTTGACTTCCATTGCTTGATAAAATAAATAAAGCTGGACACTGTGATTACACCCGATCAGTGTTGTTTTAACAACTATTGCAAACTTAAACACCCTAATAAAGACATTGAGTATAAACAGGCCTTAACAACAGAGGTTAGGAAACTACTATGCCCATAGCAAAATGTATTTAAGCTCATTGACAATTGTTATTAATCAGCAAACTGTTAATGCACGTAATTCTTAAAGGATAATGAGTGTTAATAAAAACACAACATAATTCAAATTCTGCACTAGCTTTCATCGGTCAAGGTGTAGAACACAAAATAATTATGAGTAAATGACATGAAGGTTATATTACAACAGGGAAATATCACAGTTCACCAACAAGCGTGTAAACAATGTCGGAAATGACTTTGAAAAATGACTAACTTTTGGATTCCTAATGTATATTCCCATTTTAAAGGACCAACACAATTTGTAAAGAAACAGTATTTAATTTATAAAATGGTTTCAGTAATTAGGTTACAAGACAAACAACAAGACAGAGGATATTTGCATATACATGTAATTGTTTATATGTATATACGTTTTTCGGAAGTTTTTTTCAATTTATGTGTCAATACGACAGTCGGTTAACCGGTTAACCGCTCGAATATCGAAACAGATTAACCGGTTACGGCTTTGCTTAGGTTTGCCATTCCTACTTGAAAGTAATTGGAAAACATGTACCTCCGCTGGTGTCCCCAGCATCATAATGGAAGATTCGAACGTAACCATCAGCGAAATGGCCACCGGAAGTATAGCCATACGACGATTACCCACGAAGTATTCCGAAGTGGTTCGTTGTTTTCCGCCTGATAGGGCATAGTAGATTCCGATCCCTAGCGAGACAGCGATAGTTATGAAGAAGATCAGGTAGTCTGCCCAATGGAACAAGTGATCTGGGTTCACCATGGTAACAGGCTACAAACCACGAATACTATATGTTTGTACGGTATTCAATTTAATAACAAACACGAAATCTCACTGTGCTTAGTAATCACAAGTTATTATCAACATCTTTTAACCCATATATGCCTAGCGTCTAGAAAAAAAGGCATTGGCAAACAGCGTAGACCCAGATGAGACGCCGCATAATGCGGCGTCTCATCAGGGTCTGTGCTGTTTGCTTAAAGGAATTTCTGTATGAAATATTCTAAATATAGAAATACATATATACTAGACATCCCTAATTTTGGAAATAAATTGATCCAATTTAGAAGGATGTGAGAGTCAACTAGGCATAAATGAGTTAATATTATATATGTTTAGGCAAGTTTTATCGGTTTCATTACTTTTTTTGCATTTCCGGTGTTCCGTCTTCTTTTATGAAACATAAAAAAGTGTTATGATTTGATTGATACTTTTCATGTGTTCAGGTTTTACGTAACTGTATTTGTATTTACAATTCATATTCACTATGGGTTTTCTCGTTTTACATATTCTGAAACAATATGGTAAATAGTAAAAAACACAATTTAGTCCGAAACTTTAAATAAATGTAAAATTAAAAAAGAAGTCTCACTTCTGTCATGGAACAATTGCAAACACCTTTCACTTATTCACATTATATTTATTAAATTGTCAGAAAGTCAAACTCAAGACACTGTTGTACGGTCAGAAATTATCTTTAAAAAATTGTCCGGTGATCAGTTATTACAACAAACTTTATCAAGAAATGCATTATTACAAGAAACTTTATCAGGATAGAAAATAGTTAGTATTAAAGTTAAGAACAGTGATTAAATAACCTGTGCAAAACAGGGCCACACAGAAAACACTGCATTAAGCCTTTTACATTTGAGTCAAAGAGGCCTCATAACTTACGTGTTTGTTAGTCCTCCTTTGCGACTTCAATGAGCACACTGACCGCTCTAGTTTATATCATCCTTCAATCAGGCATGTCACGTGGGGACGATACAAGATGGGTATTGAGTGATCTTGCTATGGTGTCTACGAAATGATGCACCAATAGATGTGCGGTCATGTCTATTGAGTGATCTTGCTATGGTGTCTACGAAATTATGTACCAATAGATGTGCGGTCATGTCATTAAATGTTAATCAGTGTAATTTGTAATGAAAGGCTTCTTGACAAATGTATATTAGAATGTGATTATTAATATTCATTGACACCTACTACGAGTAAGATTATTCAGAAGAACGTTGTGGTGTAGAACATTCAAATATACTTTTTTAATTGCACATTTGAGTTGTGTTCTGAGAAAACTGGGCATAATGCATGTGCGTAACGTGTCGTCCCAGATTAGCCTGTGCAGTCTGCACATGTTAAACAGGGATGACACTTTCCGCATTAACTTGATTTTCGGTAAGGAGGGACTTCATTGAAACTTAAAATACCATAAAGCGGAAAGTGTCGTCCCTGATTAGCCTTCGCGGACTACACAGGTTAATCTGGGACGACACTTTACGCACATGCATTAAGCCCAGTTTTCTCAGAACGCGGCCCATTTTATCAGTCACGGCAAAAAAAAACGTAAATAAAGACCGCAATAAAAGCACATGTCCATAGACGGATTTCCAACGTGTCCATAGATGGCAAAATTGCTCTAGCGTCTCGTCCAGTTAAATATGAATGTACACGCGAAGTTTTTGAATAGTTGTACTTTTATTAAAGAACTAAAGTCAAGTATGTCGCTGGCGAAATTAAGGTTGCATGTACTGAAGTTAAATATAAACTCGTACGTTATTGTTGAAGTATTTGTAACCCCTCTAACGTGCTAAACATTAAACTATTCAGGTTAAAGGGACCGTCAACTGCGATTGACGAAAAAAGAAAAGTTCTAAAATGCCGTTTTTATTTACAATTATTAGTTTATATTGATTAAAATATCACGACTGGTATATTACAATACTTTAAAAAAATTTACTGGGTATGTCTACCAGGTAACTACCAGTTAAACTATAAATAACGCAAGTAGATTGATCATCATCGTCACGTGATAAACCCAGGAATGCAAATTGTGCATGCGTAGTGAATTATATTTATTATATATATATATATATATATATATATATATATATATATATATATATATATATATATATATATATATATATATATAATGAACATACTACATGCGTTATTTATAGTGTGTTTATCGTTATGTCACATATTTTCGCGATGTTCTTTCGATTTCACATTGCAAAATTTTATTACCGAATATACTAAAAATATGAACTTTTTTCAAGTAATGTAATATACCAGTAGTGATGTTTTAATCAATATAAACTAATAATTGTAAATAATACGGTATTTGAAAACTTTTCTTTGTTCGTCAATCGCGGTTGACAGTCCCTTTAACAACCCTTGAAGAAAACACATGCTATATCCATACAGGAACAGTAGGTTACACTTGAAATTGGTGGAGGGGGGGGGGGGTGTAGACGGGTGATCGTTCTTGTAAAACTGGGCTAAATGTATGAGCTTATCACGTCGTCCCAGATTTGTGTGTGCAGTCCAAACAGGATTATCAGGGACGACACTTTCCGCGTATATGGCATTCTTTGATTAAAATACGTATATACTGATTAAAAACATATATTTTATGCGGAAAGTTTTGTCCATGACTATTCTGTTCGGACTGTCGACAGCTGTACATAAGTCCTGTATTCCCAGAACCAGGTTCAAATGTGTCTTGTTCTGTGAACAGTTGGCAAAATGCATGCGCGTAAAGTGTCGTCCCAGATTAGCATATGCAGTTCGCACAGGCTTATCAGGGACGACACTTTCCGCATTAATGGTATTTTTCGTTTAAAGGAAGTCCCTTTTTACCGAAAATTTAGTTAAAGCGGAAAGTGTCGTCCCTGATTAGCCTGTGCGGACTGCACAAACTAATCTTGGGCGATACTTTACGCACAGCATTGTGCCCATTTTCTCAAAACAAGACACAAATGTAAGATTACATAAGAAACACACAAACTAGCATCAGGTGCTGCAAGCACACATACAAAGTAAAATATATTTGCGAATAATTACATTGTCTAACAATTAAGCATTGTTCAACACCTTATTATGCTCCCCAAAAGGTATAGCAGTTAGTGCGAGTTCTTACTTGGAGGGCATTCAGTTTGCATGATGTGTGAAACGAATTACCCCGATAATCTTTCCCGCCCTACTCAATGTCCTTCTGTCAGACAGACAGACAGACAGACAGACAGACAGACAGACAGACAGACAGACAGACAGACAGACAGACAGACAGACAGACAGACAGACAGACAGACAGACAGACAGACAGACAGACAGACAGACAGACAGACAGACAGACAGACAGACAGACAGACAGACAGACAGACAGACAGACAGACAGACAGACAGACAGACAGACAGACAGACAGACAGACAGACAGACAGACAGACAGACAGACAGACAGACAGACAGACAGACAGACAGACAGACAGACAGACAGACAGACAGACAGACAGACAGACAGACAGACAGACAGACAGACAGACAGACAGACAGACAGACAGACAGACAGACAGACAGACAGACAGACAGACAGACAGACAGACAGACAGACAGACAGTTTATTTTGACTTGTACAGTGTATATCGTCAACAACACATTATGAAAACAGTACAATGTCAATTGTGATAGGTACAAAGTTTTACACGTATTTACAAATGATTTACTTAGCTTACAAAGTAAATTAAATATAAAAACAACAAAGACAGAAAAAGGGGGAAAAAATAAAAATGAAAAGAGGATGAACATTTAAAGCATTATTGAGTTATTAATAGATGTTCGAACTTTAAGTGATTCTTTTACAAAAAGACATACTTTTATAAGTTCTATTTAATTATTCGATTGCAGTAAACTTAAATATTTTTATACAAAGATGGCTTTTTGTACCAGTCCGAATTTGATGAAACTTGATATACATCTTCCCTTAACCCATTTATGCCTAGCGTCTAGAAAAAGGGCCTTGGTAAACAGCGTGATGCGGCGTCTCATCTGGGTCTGCGCTGTTTGCTTAAAGGACTTTCTGTAAGAAATATTCTAAATATAGCAATAAATATACTAGACATCCCTAATTTTGGAAATAAATTTATCCAATTGAGAAGGATGGAAGAGTCCACTAGACATAAATGGGTTAAAAAAAAGACATGCGCATCATTGTCAGGTCGTTCCGATCCAATGGTAGTTCATGGAGTTATCACCCTTTGATTGATATTGTGTCACCTGTCGATTCCGCGTGTCAGGCACTTACGATCCGCATATGAGGAAACTTGGTTTGCGGCATCCACATAGAGTGGACATGTTCAGCAGTTGTCAGGTTATTTTGGTCCTATCATTTGTTCAGGCAGATTTGAGTATCCATTCCGCTGTATATTGAGAATGTCGGTAAGCCCATGAACAATATGAAGTTCAATTGAGTCGTGTTCTGAGAAACCTTGGCATAATGCATGTGCGTAAAGTGTCGTCCCAGACGACAGACGTCCCAGGGACGACACTTCCCGCTTTTATGTTTTTCTTAGTTTCAAGGAAGTCCCTCCTTACCGAAAATCAAGTTTTGGCGGAAAGTGTCGTCCCTGATTAGCCTGTGTGGACTGCACAGGCTAATCTGGGATGACACTTTACGCACATGCATTAAGCCCAGTTTTCTCAGAACAATGCTCAAGTATAAGAACATGCAATATTGCTCCTCACACTCAGGCATAAGTCGGTCTCAAAACGACAAAGAAAGAAGCTTTTAGTGAACACCAAATTGAGCATGATGGGCTAACTCATCGAAAAAGGCGGAAAAAACAACCTCAAAGTTCAGTCAGACTACTGACATAAGTATGCTCGTGATACTTGGCCTTGAACTTGAAACCCAGTAGTCTAAGTCAGAATCTAGTATGCTAGCCGCGGCAATGACCGCGCATTTTCTTCTTTATTCCTTTCACTATATTAATTTTCTACACGAAACTGTGTTTAATAAGTTAAGGGTTCGCCATAACGGCTTACCGGTATGCGTTGGCACGAAGCAATGACGTCACATGCTTAGAATAAGGACATGCCTTGCCTTGGTTGTGCTGATAATGCGCAAAATGATCTACATTAATAAATAAAGAAGTTAAAAGCAGCTGCACGTGTATTGGTGAAAAAGGTTACCAGAACATGATTCGTAGATAATTGCTCAAATGAATGTGCGGACTTTATAACCATCATTATCATCATCTTGAGAACCAGTACCTACACCACCGTCATCATTAAAATGATAGTAATCACCACTGTCGTAACCAAAATCATCATTGATATAATCATCATCACCGTTGACGTTATGATCATTACTATTGATATTGTTATCATCGCCTAATGCATATAGATATCATCAGAAACACTATAGACGTGAACATTTACATCGTCCTTCTCATCTTCACCATCACCATTAACATTATCACAATTACCATTAGCATTATCACCATCACCATTAGCATAACCACCATCATCATTAGCATTACCATCATCATAATTAGCATTACCAACATCATCATTAGCATTATCACCATAAAAATTAGCCTTATCACCTTTACAATTAGCCTTATCACTATCACCATTTGCCTTATCACTATCACCATTAGCCTTATCACTATCACAATTAGCCTTATCACTATCACCATTAGCCTTATCACTATCACCATTAGCCTTATCACTATCACCATTAGTCTAATTACTATCACCATTAGCCTTATAAATATCACCATTAGCCTTATCACTATCACCATTAGCCTTATCACTATCACCATTAGACCTATCACTTTTACCATTAGCCTTATCACTATCACCATTAGCCTTATCACTATCACCATTAGCCTTATCACTATCACCATTAACATAATCACCATCAACATTAACTTTATCAACATCACCAATAGGATTATCACCATCACAAGTAGCCTTATCACAATCAACATTAACATTATCAACATTAACATTATCACAATCACCATTAGCATTATCACCATCACAATTAGCCTTATCACTATCACCATTAGCCTTACCACCATCAACATTAACATTATCACCATCATCATTAACATTATCACCATCACCAATAGCATTATCACCATCACAATTAGCATTATCACTATCACCATTAACATTATCACCATTAACATTATCACCATTAACATTATCACCATCACTATTAGCATTATTGCTATCACCATTAGCATTATCACCATAAGCATTAACATTATCACCATCACCATTAGCATTATCACCATCACAATTAGCCTTATCACTATCACCATTAGCCTTATCACCATCACTATTAACATTCTCACCATCAACATCAACATTCTCACCCTCACCAATATCATTATCACCATCACAATTAGCCTTTTCACTATTACCATTAACATTATCACAATCAACATTAACATTATCACCATCACCATAAACATTATCACTATCAACATTAACATTATCACCATCACAATTAGCCATATCACTATCACCATTAACATTATCACCATCACCATTAGCATTATCACCATCACAATTAGCCTTATCACAATCAACATTAAAATAAAAATCATCGTTAACATCATTATGATGAACACCCTCATCATTGACTTTATCATCATGATCGTTGACGTTAACACCATAATCAATGAAATAACCATCATGACCATTGGCATACACATAATCGGCCATTGAAGTTGTCGATATCAATAATAAATGGAATCGCAAAGACGAATTTTCTGGTTTGGTCCAAATTAATATTTTTAAGCAAACTATCTTATTTTAAACCGGTATCCTTCGTTGCTACACGAGTCAAACAATTAAAAAATAGACGTCTTCAAAGTGTGAATATTTATTTTAATATACAGGAACAACAACTAATAACGATTCTTTTGGATGTAAATAATTTGAATGCAAATAGTGCCGGTAACAAATATATGTACCGCGTCGAAGGAAAATGGCGAAAAGCGCGCAGTCTGGCACGGACATTATATGCTATGGAGACTATGAAACCTAACTGACATTATAACAGACAGGGTGGCCCCTGGTCTGGAGCTTCGCTGCCTGCTTATGACATTAGACCCATTTTCGCACGACGAGGTTCATACCAAGCTTTAACTTATATCGATTCATTTCTAAATGATTACGCTATTTAAATGTAATGGTACACTTTATGTATCGATCTCACTCTGAAAATAAATATAACGAAACAGTTCTATAATTCATATCAAATAAACATACACTAATGCTTTAAAACATTAATATGACATAACGCAACCTTTTACGAAATACGCATTTGATGCCATATTATTATAGACATGTTGAAGGCACGTATTTGTAGAAATAAATAAAGTTTAAGCCATTCAATACAAAGACATTTCACACGTTTAACGCTCGAACCAATACTGTGTCGTAAGCATGTTTTCCTTTGGTTTATTAATTAAATTTAAACCTATATATAAACCCGGTCGCTAGGTGGACACTATACCACCTCAAGGTGACTTCTTTAACCCATTTATGCCTAGTGGACTCTCCGGTCCTTCTCAATTGGATCAATTTATTTTCAAAGTTAGGGATGTCTAGTATATATTCATTTCTATATTTATAATATTCCTTACAGAAATTCCTTTAAGCAAACAGCGCAGACCCTGATGAGACACCGCTTCATTCGGCGTCTCATCTTGGTCTACGCTGTTTGCCGAGGCCCTTTTTCTAGACGCTATGCATAATTGGGTTAAATAACAGTAAACGTCGGTTTATTTTACAGTGATCATCAACCACTCATTTACACAACAGTGTATCCTTAAACGCCAAATATTATTATAAAATTAAGCCTCGCTCTGTGAAAAGAGGTTTAATACATGTGAATAAAGTGTCGTCCTAGATTAGCCTGTGCGGTTCGCACAGGCTAATCATGGACGACATTTTCCGGCTTAACTTGAATTTTGCTAAGAAGAGACTTTATTTAAACGAAAGATGTCATAAAAAGCAGAAAGTGTCGTCTCTGATTAGCCTGTGCGGACTGCACAGACTAATCTTGGACGACACTTTACACACATTCGATTAAACTCCCTTTTCACAGACCGGCTCATATATCAAAATTATGTTCGTATCAGACAATGACACTTCACTGATAGCAAAACGATATTTTTTATGTTTTGCCATTGATTCCAATATTGAAAAATGATCAATATTGAAAAATTATGCAATATGAACGTGTATAACAGTCATTACTGATAAAATACAATACTATTTCAAAGCGATTATTATTTGGCAATATTTGGTATAACGAAAATATGTCTATCATTTAACACACTAACGTTTCTGTAAAAAATACACTTAATGAGACTGTTCATAAATACGAATATATGCTCATCGGTCTTGGAAATCTGGAATTAATGCATGTGCGTAAATTGGTTTAATGTTGATCACTTATACAAATATTCAATCTTCGCGGAAAGTGTCGTCCCTGATGAGCCTGTACATATTGCACATGCTAATCTGGGACGACACTTACCGCTCATGCATTAAGCCAAGTTTTCCCAGAACAAGGCTCATATTTGAAAATCTCCCTTTAGATACATAATTATGCCAAAGTTGCGCACTTGAGAATGACACAATAACATGTGAATAGATCAAGTTTTTAAAGCCATATAAAAAAATAGTTTCATATCGATATACTACTTACCAAAATGAATTAATTGAAATATATTTGTAACATTTCAAGAGTTGCCGAATAATATAGAATGTTGCCATTTACACGAATGTCTAATGCATTAAAAGAGGATCAACATATATATATTCAACACGTCTTTTAATGTTAATACATCAGAAAATGAAAGCCTAACTAAAACAAAATAAGGGGAAATAACTGAATAACAAACTACCATACTTGACCGAGTTTCTCACAGTGAAAAATTAAACTGCGTTAAACGCAAGACTGTTTGCCATTCATTAAAATGTGAAGTTCCACACAAAAAGAACCCAATAGACTGGCAGGCATCGAACAGCACACATTATTGCAATATAGTTCCATATATAACGCAATTCTTTCAAACATGTTATACGTACAATGCACGACACAAATGCGTTGATATGCTATGCAAATGTCTAGCAAACATGGTCATACACGTCATGGTTTTGTTCCAGTAGCACTCAAACGAACGTCATTGTTGGATATATTCTTCCCAGGGCCACTTACTTGGAAGGTCACAGTGAATTTATCATGTAATAAATCACCGAACAATACTTGCACAATTACATTCACACAGCTTTCTACGTATCTTTACTTTATTTAACAAGGTCATACACCTCAGTAAAGGAAACAAATATTCAATATACAATCAAAGACTAGCTTTCATCTAAACAACATTAATTTACATATCTTTAAATAGTTATTTCCATAACAACAAGTTCCCATCCACCAATTATATTGTATATCAAATCAGTATCAATCGTAGTTATGTTCTTTGATTTCATGGCTAATCGATCCACGCATTCGACACTTCAGCATAAGTAAATAACCGTCGCGAATTCCGCTGATTTATAGAAGTCAGAAATTAACGAATTTACGTGTCAACGAAAAATTACTTTTTTTGCAAAAAACGCACAATTTCATGCCGACGACTATAAATGATTTTGCAATATTAAGCGTCAGAATTCGCGTCTTCTAGCACTTCTCCCCGAATTTCAGCAACTTCAGCCTAATCCTCTTCAGTATTTTGATGAACATTTCTGAGTCACACTTCTCGCGACATCGCAACAGCGTCTGTTCCAGTCGGGCCTTAAACTTGGCATATTGAGCTGCAAAACAAAAGAAGAGACCCAATGAGCCTCGCTCTGGGAAAACTGGGCTTAATGCATGTGCGTTAAGTGTCGTCCAAACTTAGACCGTGCAGTTCTCGTTAAGTAATACATGCACTTATTTGCATAAGATAATACTATGTTTCGAAGAACAACTTTGTACATTCGCATTTTAAGGATACAAACAGATTAATATCCTCAAAACGGCTACAATTGAGAAGACAATTGTGCGCATGCGCAAAAAATCGATTTCACGTGACTTACTTTCCCCTGTGGTTCCCATCACGTTTGTGTTGTGGATGCCGCGTCGGAACTCCTCGGCCGGAACCCGCACTGGCTCCTGGAAACTCACCACGCCCCGCTGATTATCTGCAGGAACATAGAAATAATGATAATAATAATGATAATAATAGTAATGATACTAAAAAAAAGAAGAAAAAGAAAAAGAAGAAGAAGAAGAAGAAGAAGAAGAAGAAGATAAAGAAAAAAAAGAAAAATCTTCATCATCACCACTTTAAACATCATCATCATCTACATCATTTTCATAATTATCAGTAAAGCCATCAACAATATCATCATTAACAATATCAATCGACGGAATCAAATCAAGAAAAAAATCACAGTCTTGAGCATAAACATTATTATCATTAGCTTTGTTATCAAATCGTCATTGTCGTCGTTTTCATCATCAGCAGCAGAAACAGCAGCAGCAGCGGAAGCATCAACAGCAACAGCAGAAATATCAACATCTTCGTTGCCTTTTTCACACAGTTTGTCGGCATCAATAATATTGGCATTATTAACAATACTTATTCTATTTCGAACAATATATTTAAAGGCGTTATTTGAAAGTGGTTAATTGATCGTAACGCACTTTTTTGTTCGTTACCTTTGGTTACAGCCCACCGAAACACGTCCACTATGGCAGAAGAGACGTTGTCAAACGCTATCATCATCTCGCTCTGGGATATCGCCTTGTACACCAGGAACGTCTCTCGACGTCGATTTATGCACAACGTCGAGAGGTCAATAATACTGGACGGAGACGGTAACGTCAGCGGTGACGTTTTTGCCGTCTTCCGACGTCGATTTTTACGTTCCCGTCGTCTGCAACGATTAAACGCCTTTTCACCTGAAATGAGTGTCATATTATTAATGCTCATGCATCGTAACTTAGTTATATCGAAATGCCGCGATGGCGTATTTACATGTTTCTTGGTATAAACCGATTGGTTTGACATTTAGTATAACGTCTGTCACGTTATATGTGTACAAAGTAATATATGTTCTGTTCAATGATATGCGAGGCAATGTCATTAAATTTAATTCCACTGAACGGAAAACCAACGCTAGTTCAAATATTATGTTGAATATCGAAAATTGAGTCTCGCTCAAACTTGGCTAAATGCATGTGCGCAAAGTGTCGTTCAATATGAGCCTTTACAGTCCAAACAGGGACGACACTTTCCGCCTAAACTGGATTTTTGTCTAGAAGAGACCTGAAATTAAATTACCCGGTACCATAAAAGCGGAAAGCGGATAAAGTTATTAGCCTGTGCGGACTTGCACAAAACTTAATGCACATGTTTTATGCCCAGTTTTCCCAGAAATAGGTTCAAATCAAAACGAAGACATTTTAGACGCGTTCTGAGAAAACGGGGCTTAATGCATCTGCGTGAAGTGTCATCCCAGATTGCCAGTGCAGTCCGCACAGGCTAATCAGGGACACATTCCGCTTTTATGATATTTTTCGTTTAAAGAAAATCTCTTCTACACGAAAATCTAGTTAAGGCGGGAAGTGTCGTCCCTGATTAGCCTGTACGGACTGCACAGGCTAATCTGGAACGACACTGTACGCACATGCATTAAGCCCAGTTTTCTCAGAACGCGACTCATTTAAACCTGGTAACTTTGTGTTATTGACCAAGAATTCAAACAATATCATCGCCACCCACGTTGAGTATTCACCGGCTTATTAACCCTTTGCATGCTGGGAAATTTGTCGTCTGCTTAAGATGTCGTCTGCATGAATTTCTAAAATTAGCATTTTCTTTGATTTTTTTCAAAGAATACTATCAGAATAGCAAACAGTTTGGATCCATGATGAGACGCCACGTTATGTGGCGTCTCATCTGGATCCAAACTGTTTGCAAAGGCCTTTAAAATTCAGCTCCAGCGCTTTAAGGGTTAATATATAAAATCCCCTAAACAAAAGTTATAAGACGTATTTGTGTTTTGTCTAAGAGAGTTTGTTTCATGATAGACTAAATGTGAACACTTAAAACAGTGTATTTAATTCGGGTTATTCTGCCACTAGTGATTTTTTGCATAATGAAAACATTATACACCTTTTAAGAGAAAGGGTGTGTATCGAAACGGAAAGATAAAATGTAAATAAGTTCAACAAACGGACATGTATACACTAATCTGCAATCAATAAAAGGTGTGTCTGTATTGCTACTACTAATTGCTAAAACAAACATCAATAGTTGATAATTGGTATTTAATTACGCTTTCATCGTGTTACGGATACCGCTAGTAATGCTCATATCCTCCTTGATAATGTATCCATTATAGAACACGAGCTGAAGAACAAAGCCTTGCGCTTTATGCAGAATCATGTTCAACAGATAACGGCTCATGTTTCGTCAGCATGGCGTAGCCAATGGTCACAATATGAATATACCAAGTATTTTCCCGATATAATTCAATGTGAAAGCGACAACTTTAAGCGACTATTAATGCACCATTTTTTACATATAGACCCCTATAACCATAACTTTTCTTTAAGGGTATTCTGAGCTGAATCGATTTAAGCAATAAAATATATGTTACGTACAAACCATGAAAGAGCTTGACACAAATCAAAATTGACTTATTTGGCAGTTTCTTTCTCCGGCCGTTTTTGTAGTGGAATGTAACCTTTTTCAGTGCACTGCTTTACGGTCTCAAACTTTATCATATTTCAGGGATTTAGTAGTGAACACATATTCCTACTCTATCAAAATCTCCGAAAGACAAAACCAGAACAAACGTGTAAAACATTCCTTGGAATAAACTATAAACAAAGTTATTTAGAGAGTACAACTTTACATGACTCGAATATTTAGTATAACGTTAACTTCTTCACCAACTTCCACGCACAGATTGTTTATTGCATACCAGTGCAATTTTCTAAACAATCGTACCTTTAGGTCATGATTTTCAACTATGCGTTGAACCACTAGAATCACAGTTCGAATGTTACCACCATTTGAGCCTCGTTCTGTGAAAACAGGGCTTAATGCATGTGCGTACAATGTCGGCCCAGATTCGCCTCGCAGTCCGCACAGGCTAATAAGGGACAACACTTTCCGCCTAAACGAGATTTTCGCTAAGAAGAGACGTCCTTTATACGAAAAAAACATGTTAGCGGAAATCGCACGAAAATGAAGCCCAAATTTCCACAAAGCGGTTCATTTAGATTTCACTTGGATGTTGGCATAATGTTTGGTCTAGTGTAGCCATGTCTATATGGCACGCCCCCTGTCTGTATTTAGTATCGATTCAACCGTTTCTTAAATACAAGCAATTTACACCACGCCTAGATATAATAGTCTTTTCAGCGATTTCAGTAGCTTTTTGCAAAATCTGACTTTTGTAGATTAAATGGTGCAGATGTTACGTCAACATGTATAAATTGTTTAAATCTGCGCATCGTATACCCATAATCGTATTAAATGACGTTATACTAAGTAAATAAATTCGGTTTTGAAATATTGATCAACAAGCGAACTAAAGATTTTGAGTAACGGTACGAACGATTTAAACCGCGAAAAATTATTGCATGCTTTTGTTAGTTAACATCGGTACACTGTGCATTATTTGCAGTATTTCATGAACTGAATGTGTCATTCTGCCTTAACAAGGGAGACTTAACTTTACAGGCTGGAACTAAAATTACGGTTTATTAATTTTCGAATTTCGAACTGAACTGTTTGACTTATGGAGTAAGAATTATCGAGATTATTCCACAAACAAAGGGATACTATCGCGTTCGTCGTTTCATTTATTTAGACGCAAACAATATGGAGTGACATCCCTTTATCTATGAATAAAAATACCTTCATCTTTTGAACACTTCGATCGCCGACGGTTATCTTTTTTCTCGCCGCCTTTTCGTTGACTCTTCTTCTTTTCTTTATCCTTTGGTTTCTTCTTTCTGCCAGGCTTGTTCTTCTTGCCCGGTTTGTTCTTACGTGCGGGCGGTTCGTCTTGGCACGTTTTACAACACTTCCCGTTTCTCTTTGAGCGGGTTCTGACACGGAAGCTCGTGGTCCGGGATACAGTCCTTCTGACACTTCACGTGGCCGTTCTGGAAAAGGGCCGACAATAAATAATAAGTACTTTTGATTTTTTGTTAAGTAAACTTCACGTTTTTGCATTAGTCAATAATTTACGCTATGCATTTAAATCGAGCATTTTGGGAAGACAGGACTTAACACAAGTGCGAAAAGTGTCTTCCCTATTTAGCCTGTGCAGGGACGATACTTTCCGCTTTTCTGACATCTTCTAAAAGAAAATCCATTTTAGGAGGAAAGTGTCGGCCCCGATTAGCCTGTGTGGACGTCACATGCTTATATGGGACGTCATTTTACGCACACCCATAAAGGCTGCAAGTTTCGTCCCTGGCTGGCCGTGCGGGCTTCACAGGCTTATATCTTGGGCGACACTTTACGCACATGCATTAAGCGTGATTTACTCAGAACGAGGCTCATATAAGTTTCAAGACATGGAAATAAAATGTTCTTCAAAACCAATGGCGCTGAATGGCTATAAAATAAATCTTCAAGTTTTACTGCCATCGAAGAAACAAAATAGCAGGAAAGAATGTAAAAAAAAAAAGAAGTGTGTAGCTTACATCCGCAGCGCCAATATTTCTAAACACGCTGAATTGCGGGCAATTGAACAGCAACTAAGAGCCGATTAAATCAATACGCGACTTTGCAGCCGGTTACAGTTCGCGACATGATAATAAACATACAATTAAACAAGCCCATTGTGGCTCCATCTGGTTTAAACAAAATATCGCATAGACGCTCACAATTCTATAAAAATACACCAAGTTCCTCGATGATTCGTATTCTTAATCGAAACAACGTGATAGAATTAAAGCATCAATCTTCAATATGTTTGTCTGAAGATTTATTTTGGCACCAGAGGTAATAAAAATAATGCAAAGGTGGGTTAGGCCGCCATAAGTTGAATGAAATGTTGTCTACGGGCTGCATACTTGGCGTTTTCAAACAAATAAAACACTCTGACGTCGGTGCAACATATTTCGCAAATTCCGCTGGCGCAAGTTCATCGAACGATCGAGTTTAATTTGTATGAAAATAAAGTTCGGGTTGCTGCAATTGTATTAAATCGGACTTGATTTGAAATAACAACTCTGGTAAACTCTTAAATAAAAAATGAAATATATATGTGTAAATAATCTCAATTATATATTCACTTTCAAACAAAACAGATTGTCCAGATTTGTTTCGTTTCCGAGTTTGTCAATAATACGCGTGTAGTAATAGACCTAACAGTGATTTTGCAGGCAATTTATGTTTCCATTTAAAGAGCTAAAAAAATAATTTTGTAAAAAAAAATGTTCAAAGCCGTCAGTGTTTTTTTGTGGGTTTGATATAATATATTAACATACTACTCGCTGTATTGCTCAGACAAAGAACAAAAAATGAGACTAGGAAAAACATTTTATTTTTAGACTTAATAAACATGAGTCTCGCTCTGGGAAAATGGGGCTTAATGCATGTACGTAAAGTGTCGTCCCAGATTAGCCTGTGCAGTACGAACAGGCTATTCAGAGACGACACTGTCCGCCTGAACTGAATTTCTGTGTAGAAGAGACTTCCTTTAAACGAAAAATACCATAAAGCAAAAGTGTCGTCCCTGTGAAGCCTTTGAGGACTGCACATGCTAATCTGGGATGACACTTTACGCACATGCATTAAGCCCAGTTTTCCCAGAGAAAGGCTAAACTTATTATTATCGTTGTTAAATCACGAATCCACAGGCAAATATAATAAACAAATCATTTCTTAAATTTCAGTGTAGTACGTCACTAAGTAGATTGTATCACGTGACTTACGAGGCATGTGCATGTGACACAAGTGATGTCGCCGATATTAGCGATGCTCGGATGCCACGTGGAACCGTTCGTCTTCGTCATCATGTTCTCCATGCAATCTAATCAATAAAAAATGCAGGTATTCGAAACCATGAAGGGGTAACAGAACCTTATCGAGAAAATTTAAGGTATTCTATGCTATGGCATTTTTCTGAGAACAAAATGCAAACACGTAATAAATATACTTTGTTAATAAACTTACGAAACTGCCGAAAGACCGAGTAATTATTAAAACGGGAGTTTGTTATTTTATAAACAAACGTATTCATATCATCATAATGACGTCATTACATGCAAAGATCAACGAAAAAAATGTCCATGACTGAACGTCGTTCTCGGGTCCATCAAAATTTGAGACTGGCCTGTGTTATTATCAATAGTTTTAATTATCAAAATATTTCAGTAATCAGTTATAGACATTAATAATAACAATATAGAAAAGACGTGTTGTTGTGTTTTGCATATGTTGTTGTGGTTTTTGTGGTTTTTAATCGTGCTCACGATTTAAAAGCACGTTGTATTATCTTATTGACTAAGCATGGTAAACTAAGCTTGATGCAAGTGCGTAAAGTGTCGTCCCAGATAAGCCTGAGCAGTCAGCACAGGCTAATCTGGGAACAGTTTCCCGCCTAAACTGGCCTTTCGCTACGATGGGACTTATTTAAACAGGTTTATCTAGGATGACATTTTACGCACATGCATTAACCCCAGTTTCTCTTAACGCGGCTCATGTAAGGCAGTCCCATAAACACACAGAATCAACGAATATTTGGTAAAATATTTTGTAAATGAAGTTGAACCATAAAAATCTGTGTTCATTATACCAATAGCCCAAATTCCGACGCTAAATTATATCGCATGGTAACATAGATTTTACGAGCTACAAAATACTCGTTTTCTGTGTGTGACGATATTTTCTACGTGAATTTTACCCGAACCCGAACATTTACGAGCGAACGCGAGATTGGCTTCGGGCAGCGTCGGCCCGAACCCGAACATTTACGAGCGAACGCGAGATTGGCTTCGGGCAGCGTCGGAAGCACGACGTAGTTCTCATTTTACGAATAATTTTACGAACTATTTGTTGATTTTGAGCGTTTATGGGGCTTTAAACAATACATTAAGGCCTACAATAAGTGTCATGTACCTGCGCATATAGGGCAGCAGTCGTCGACCGTCTGTATGACCGTTGTACATCCCGGGGGTAGGGCGGGGCAGGTCTTGAGAAAGCAGAGCGACTGACCGTCCTAAAAGCAACCACAATCGGACACGTGTAGATAATTATAAGTATCACGATCCATAAGTGGACTTAAATAAGATACATAACAAAATCTTATTTTACTGTATATATATATGCTTATACGTAGGTGTTGAACATAATAAAATGACTTTAGAACTAATTCCTATTGTTAGAAAAATAATCTTGCTCTAGTAGTTGTATTCGAATGTACGCATCTTTCGAGTTATACTGCTTTTCAACAGAAAATATGTAAGTCCGGATATGGGCTATCCGGATATCGTGTTTTGATTGGGAGCATGGTTGTGAGAAGCCTTGTATTTCAAATCTTCTTTGGACCAAAGGAAGGTCATATAAGTAGTTTTAATATGACATTACATGCGCAGAAGTATTTAATACACACACCTCACAAATGCACATGACACATTGATTGTCTTTAGTTCGCCTAATTCCTGTAGAATTCGAAGCGAATCTGTCGCCGTTTTGAAAAATTCTTCCATCTGAAGTCGTGCAGGGTGCGCGCGCATTGGAATTACTTTTGTCTTCATCCGCGCTCACTGTAGGAGGAATGTTGGGAATATCTAGATAAAATAGTGCGTTTATTTTCACGAAAAATTAAGAAAAATACAAACCTATTTCTAAGTATTTGTGATATCTGTAAGAATATTTAACTCATGCAAAACAGTGATGATCGATCAAATATTGAAATTTAACCACGAAGTAATTATTAATAAATCAAATTATGATAATTGATTATGTCACTTTTTCTTATACATGTAATATTATGTGCGTTTACTTATGTCACCAATAAAACACAAACAGATACAAACAAAGAAAGTCTAAATTTAAAAATTAATGTTTCATAAACAGGATATTAATGCTTTCAATTTACTCAAGTAATCACGATTATCTTTACATGACTTTAGTATATACCAAATCCATCACAAAACAATAACAAATAGAACACAAGGCATCGACACTGAGTCGTTAACACAAGCGTGTATGCTTTTACTGATAATAATAATACACTTTTTTTAAATTAATGCAAAATTTACAAATGCAAGTTTCTGCGAAATATGTATGGATATCGGTCATAAAGTATTTAATATACAGTATATATTTTAAATACTCCAGAATTGGGTAGAAAAATCATTTGCGTCTCGGTCTGGACATATCGGCTTAATCCATTTGTGTAAAGTGTCACTCGGTGTGGACATATCGGCTTAATCCATGTGTGTAAAGTGTCACTCGGTGTGGACATATCGGCTTAATCCATGTGTGTAAAGTGTCACTCGGTGTGGACATATCGGCTTAATCCATGTGTGTAAAGTGTCTCGGTCTGGACATATCGGCTTAATCCATGTGTGTAAAGTGTCATCCTACATAAGCCTTTGCAGTCCGCTTCGGCTTACAAAAGACGACACTTTACGCTTGTGTTGCCTTTTTCTTTAAATAATCGTCCCTGATTAGCCCGCAAAGGCTAATATGAAATGACACTTTTCAAACATGCATTAATCCCTAATTTCCCAGAACGAGCCTCATATGACTTTTCAATGCATTCGTACAGTGTCAGTACGCCACTCACCTTCGCAATACGGACAACACATGTGTGGCTCCTTTTTGGGATGATCACAGACGAGTTTGGGACACCTCTCCTCCGTATTAACACATTTCACTTCCGGTGTACCCTGTACAATTGTAAAATGGTCATTTAACGAGCCACGCTCTGGGAAAACTGGGCTTAATGCTTGTGCTTGAAGTGTCATCCCAGATTAGCCTGTGCAGTCCGCAAAGGCTAATCAGGGACGACACTTTCAACCTAAATTGATTTTTGGTTTCTTAGGTCCTGACGGACTGCTAAGACTAATTTTGTGCAAAACTTCACGCATGTGATTTAAGCCCGTGTTTCCCAGAACAAGACACAATTGTATTCTATCTTTCTACCTTTTGACTAATAGCCAACATTTATCAATTACAACATGTGAAACTGTGTTTTGTTTGCTTATGTTTTTAAAAGTGTGTTATACGAAAAGAGTTTTTTTAGTATAACCAATAACCAAGCAGTAAAGACTCAGTCTTCGATGCTTGTCGTGTGCCCTCGCCTTACCGTATCGCCCAGCCTGCACGTGCAGTTGACACACGTGCCGAACGCCTCCGGATGCCACGTGTCGCCAAGCTGGTGCTTCTCGTGCTGGAACACGCATGCGCAGTCTGGGACCGGAAACAGAAAAGTAACATAACAAGTCATCATTAATATACGCCCAGTTTTTCCAGAAATGTACTCAGACAAAATCGGTCTGCATAATGGATGAATATGATATGTACCATCCTACATCAGCATAGCGACAACATCCAGCGGTAAATGTAAATCAGACGACACATTCGCCCATTGAAAGTGCGCGTCGATACGACACTTTTCTTCCGACCTCTGGCGGTAACATGAAACCAAATGAGTCGTGTTCTGAGAAAACTGGGCATGATGCATGTGCGTATAGTGTCGTCCCAAATTAGCCTGTGCAGTGCGCACAGGCTAATCTGGGATGACACTTTCCGCCTTAATTGGATTTTTGCTAAGAAGAGACTTTATTAAACGAAAAGTGTCATAAAAGCGGAAAGTGTCGTCCCTGATTAGCCTGTGCGGAATGCACAGGCTAATCTGGGAGGACACTTTACGCAGATCCATTATGCCCAGTTTTCTCAGAACACGACACAAATAAATACGCTCGATTGCGAGATGATTACTCGAAGAGTGGCCAATTTGCTATCAACAGATTCCTATTGTGGTGTTGAAAGACCATAAATAGCCCTGGATCAATGGAATTAACATGAAACTACGCCGGTGTCTGTCCGCATTTAGTTCCTGTCAAGTAATCAACGGCCATCAGGAACGGTCTTTATTGCGTTCTTATAGACAGTACATGTTCATTTATGCTTTTCCCAATGTTTTATAGTTATCGGATCGTCTCTAGATAGTGGGAGGGGAATGCTTTAATGAGGGGACGCTAAGTCTCTCCGACAGAGCACACCATCCCAAAAGAATTACATGACAGCAATGAATCACGTGACACCAAATGAATCACGTTACACCAAATGAATCACGTGACACTAAATGAATCACGCATCCGAAATGCCAGTCCATCCAATGCCAGAATAATTCCTTGATATCTACATTGTATTTGCCAGTTTTGTCTACATTTAGTTGTATGATCGAGTCATACTATTAAAAAAGAAAATGTGTATGTAAAATTTAACGCAGTGTGTGTTTTTTTTTAACTGAAAAGAACCTGTTCACATGTTGACAACATTTACGTTTTTTCACCAACTTCATTGTAAGAACGGTTAAATACACACAAATGAAAAAATTATAAAACTTTTACATACCTATACACGCGCTAATTCATTGTTAACCACTGATAAATAATTGAACATTTATAAATGCACACTTATTTGAGGTTTGAACATTATTCCGTTGATAGTTTTAAAAGATCTAAGACAGTGTATTATCTACAAAGTTTTAAAATAAAATGAAAAAAAAATCCACTAAAACTTAACGAAACCTTTTATTCGTAACATACCCGATAAACTTTTTTCCTTGCTTCGTTATCGTTTTTTTCTTCAAAATGCATAATTTATCTATTAGCTGGGATTCAGTTGGGGCTTTTTGACAGAATATTCAAAATACGAAATGAGTAAAATTAGCCGCTGATCAGCCGGTGAGTACATGTATTAACCCATTTATGCCTAGTGGACTATCCCATCCTTCTAAATTGGATCAATTTATTTCCAAAATTAGGGATGCGTTGTATATATATTTATTTATATATTTAGAACATTTCTTATAGAAATTCATTTAAGCAAACAGCGCAGACCCTGATGAGACGCCGCATAATGCGGCGTCTCATCTGGGTCTACGCTGTTTGCCAAGGCCTTTTTTCTAGACGCTAGGCATAAATGGCTTAAGCCCAGTCCCCCCACCCACCCCTCCCCAACGACATATACAACGTTTGGGAAGGTTTCTGCACTAGTCTTCGATATTATTACGGAAATAAAGACTTGCTGTTGACGCGTAAAGCGTCTACCATTAGTGATGCTATCGCAGGCTTTTAAGCAGATTAATTTGGCGAGTGAAATAATTTCTTTATCCGTGCATTCAAACGATTTGCATATATCGCTTTTGTGATCAGGCTATTTATGACGTTTACATAATCGGTGTCAACTAGAACCGCCAAGCGTTTTTTTGGACATGGAATCAATATGGCGCGGTTCGCACTCGGTGTTACTCAGGCGCCTGACTCCCTTCATGGTACCTTACAGCTATTTTGATTTCTCGGAGTCAAGTTTGACATTTTGTGTAGCATGACAAAACACTGGGAAAAGAGTTGGTATAACCCGTTATTAATTAAACTGAATGCTATGATGATTAATGTTTTGTTCAAAAAATCATATGGGTTAGGACAGTCTACATTAATTTAAACTGAGCTGTGAAGGTCGTGAGAACATTAATATGCGGTATCTATTTTTTGTCTGTTTTGGTTGCATATGTTTACGCAATTGTAGCCACATGTATTTACACAAATGATTTTCCCACGCGAGTCGCACATTGTCATTTAAATGAGTCTCGCACTGTAAGTCGCCGTGGCGTCGTGGATATGGTGTCCGCATAGCGACCGGGAGGTCAAGGATTCGATCCCCACAGAGGGAGCGTTCGTTGGATCTACCCCATAAACACCACTCGTTATAGTCCCAGGAAACGGACTCGAGCGCGTTTCAAATAAGTAATTTAAATGAAATCGAGCTAAAAGAAATTGGTTTAAACTGAAAGCCCAAGATTAACCCTGTGCAGTCCGCTATAATGGTGTTTTTTGTTTAAAATCGTATCTTCTCGGCAAAAAGCCAGTTTTGGCTTTTAGTGACGTCCCTGATTAGCTTGCGTGGACCAATCTGGGAGGACACTTTTCACACATGCATTAAACCCCATTTTACCAGAGCGAGATTCAATTACATTCTTTCAGGCCGGCTCGTGCCGTTGTTTACACGCTAGATAAGCGCACTTTTCATTCATAAACCAACGTACGCTCGGTGCTATATAGTCGGTCAGGCGTATGAAAGAACGCAATCTCGCTTATCTGCATAAAATTTAACGACACAATGTCTTGTTTGTTTGCGAAACTACTTACTGAACAAATCTCTCTTCACTCACGCATTACCTCAGTCACGCGCTCACTCAATAAACAAATCACTCACGCATTCACTCTTTTACTTACTCGCTAACTCAATCAATCAATACCACAATCACTCGCTCATTTACTCACTACCTCAGTCACTGACTTACTCACTACATCATTCACTTGTTCACTCAATTCCTCCGTCACTCACTCATTCACTCACTCACACTTTCAGTTACGAACTCGTCAACGTCCTTCATACCTCGTCAAACTCATCAATGAATTAATCAACAAGTTAACTCCGTCACTAAATCGAACGCCAGGGCGCTCAGCCATAACGGTTAATTTGTAAATAACTTTACTTATTGAATACCCACTCATAAAACAGCGTTATATCAATAAATACATACGGGGCCCGATTGGTCATACGAGAGGAAATCTAAGTGCACTTAAGGAAAAAATCCACAATTTCTCATAGTACGACGGGCCACGCTGAGTAGAACATACGACATAGCGGCGTCCGCCTTTTGCGTACAATGTGATAGTAAACTTCGTTATCAGGCAAAGCGGGTCAGTAAATCATTTTATGAATTATGAAAGATGAGCGGCCGGATTTTAATCGCTTTAATGGATATATTGATAACCGGTCCGCGGTTTACTGTCGTGCCTGTAACTTGACTCCCCAGTTACATTCGTCGCGACCCGCACCGGCGTCTGTCGGGGTAGATAAATTGATTTCTAACAAGCCAGGGTGTGATTTCGCGAAATCTACACTATTGTTGAGGCGACACCCGAGTCACTGTCAAGTCAGTATTCATTAGCGATCAGTCCCTCTTGTAAACAAATGAGTTTTCAGGGTTGTTTTGTGTTTGTGGATTTGTCTACTGCTTAACACTTTCGCCGCCGCGTTTATTTGTATCAACATTATTAAAGCGACTTATGTACTCACCCTTATCGCCCTACCCGAAACACGCCTTTATGTCGTATGATACAAATATTGCAAAAAACAAGGTAAATCGCATTTCTTCTGTATTAAATATACACTTAATGACCTATCAAGTTACTCCTTATTATTAACCATTCACTTGTTTGCATTTGAGGATTAATTGTAAGAATTCAAAAATAACATTATCTAGCACAATTAGAGCACCCTATATGTTAAAATAAAATCACCTCTTTAAGGTTTGAACAAAGAATAACTTCTTGTTAAGTAAAGTGCATCATCAATACGTATGTAATTACTAAACGGCGACACACACATTATTTAAATAATCAAATAATCGCTGATGATAGTTATTTAAAAGGTAAAACATATATGTGTAACAAAATTAATTAATTGCCAAACACGGAGAATTGGAGCCATTGCCAGGGGAAGGGGTTATGGTGACAGATAATGATTACGATGATGCTGATAACGACTTGTATAATTATAGTTATAAACAAAAATAACAGACGACAACAACAATCGGTGATGACGCAACGAGAACAGGATGTCGACGAGACTCTGTCTCATTCAATACAATGTTTATAACCGACATTACCGTTTTGCCTAAAAGCAATCAATTAACGATCTGGAACAAAAACAACACAATGACAAACAACATTATTTGGATCCGGCTGTCAAAAAGATCGGTATGCAATTGCGTTAGTGACATCCATAGCTTCAGTGTAGACCTGCCTAGCCCATCTATCTGCCGACAGGAGGGCAGGGCGCCGGCGACGCGCGCAATCTTCCCAGGGGGGCAGTTATCGGGTCCGAGGTGTGAAACCTCTCAGACGCTTTACAGACGCGACTCGCTCGGTCGCCCCGTTGCCGAGCCGGGGACTGCGCTGGGATATTGCACATAAGGAGTCAACCGATACACGGATGGCAGAGGTGATGATGACTGGGGATAACAAGTAAAAGCGTCCAGGACTGGGGTCGCTGAGTGGATTGTGGCCCACATGTACTTTGTAATGATAATACGTACACAGACAATAATAAAAATAGTACACGACGACCAATGGAAATGATGATGATGAGGAGGATTATGGCGACGATGATGGCGGCGGTGGTGGTGGTAACGATGATGATGATAATGATTATGATGATGATGATGATGATGATGATGATGATGATGATGATGATGATGATGATGATGATGATGATGATGATGATTATGATGATTATGATGAATGTGATATTGCTGATGAAAGTGGTGACGGTGATGATGCGGCTACTGCTGCTGCTGATTATGCTATTGCTGACGATGATGATGATGGTGTCTTCTTGTAACACAATGACCTTTTCCCAAGTTCAAGAAGATATACATGTAGTCCAGCAATGTGATGACCGGTTCATTTATTTTTACTTGACGAATTATTAGCAGAAAGTGTATGTACGTTACAGCGAAACTATGATCACTAACGATTAAAGTATCATTTGAGGCCTCTATCAAAGCCGAGTATTTGATTAGACGCACGTGCATTAAAATGCGTTGGCCCTATGACACATTCCTGGCGACGGGACGTTCTGATACTACGACGTAATGACGTATACAGGACATTCTTTGATGCAAGGGCGTAGCCAATTTGATTTGGTATAACATATTGAAAATATAACATCCCGTATAAGAAAGACACCTTTTCCTATGTTCGGCTTGAATATACAAGATTTGGCTACAAGTGAATACATGCTGTATTTTTGATCATGTCGTAACGGTGGTCATAAACTATTGAGAGTCCTTAATATTGGGACACATCCTATAGTCTCACGATTCGTTGATGAACCTGTGATCCACGATGACGATGCACTTTGTCGGGCCAGGGCGCCGGTCTAGGTTGCAGCTACGCGTCTGCAAATTACAATTTCACGTCGGACTAGCGTCTCACCGTTGATTACTTTGAACTGAGCGAGCGCTACGGAGAATATTGTCTGGGGCAAAAGCGTTATTGAACATTAACTGACGTCTAATTAAGCCATTATTTGCTTTGAAGCGACTCTCCACAGACGCACTAAGGCGCTGGTTCGTATAGTCTCGTACAGTCTTAAATACACCAACACGATGTCTCAAGTCTGTGCGCTCCCGTCATGTAGCTGGTAAAAGACTGCTCATAACGACCTGGGTCTGTGATTAGCGAATGTAGAGAGGAGACTCTGTCGCAAATACGGACAAAAGAACAGAGACAGATTTAACGTTAATTTCGACTTAATACGAACTAACGGAGCCAGCGAGTTTGCTTGTAAAGTTTTACTACTATCTTCTGCAGACGAAACGAAAATTAAGAAACTAGAGAACTAATTTGCCATCGAGGTATTGGGTATTAACGTCAGGGGGAAATTTGTTTGATTTTAATAATTGTCATTTCAGACTTCATTCTAGTTGTATTCACCGCCCGTGGCATGGGGTAATCGAAGACGTTTATTAGAAAGGACTAATTGCTTCGAGATATGGATATTATATCTTTTAACACATTTCATCATTATGGTTATAATTTTGGCGCCGCAGTTTTGTAAGACAGTGGCTGCGAATGGGAAACGTACAATATTATATCCAACAGAAACTATGCAAAGCATGGACAAAAAGTCTTTTGAACTTATATCAATATGTTAAAAAATGGTTAAAATGCGAGTCTATAACACTGAGCATGTTCCAGCAGAATGATTTTCCTTTATTGCATAATATATTGGTTTTGTTGCTTTATAAAATTATGATGCTCATAAGAATTATGATAATACCACAGTTGCTGTGCGGATAACATAAAGATATAAGGGAAATAAAGACAACACCTATGATTCGGACAACGAAAATGATGATGATGAAATGGTGGTGGTGGTGGTGGTGGTGATGGTGATGATGATGATGATGATGATGATGATGGTGATGATATTGATGATGATGATGATGATGATGATGATGATGATGATGATGATGATGATGATGATGATGATGATGATGATGATGATGATGATGATGATGATGATGATGATGATGATGATGATGATGATGATGATGATGATGATGATGATGATGATGATGATGATGATGATGATGATGATGATGATGATGATGATGATGATGATGATGATGATGATGATGATGATGATGATTATGATTATGATTATGATGATGTTCATGATGATGATGATTTCGTCAATGACGATGAAGATTATTATAATAATGATTATGAAGACGACAACGACGAGGATGAAGATGATTTAGAAGACGGTAGAGACGGATGAAGAGTAGAAGACGACTGTTCTTATCGATAGCTTTGTCTATACCAACTACATGAATATGCATCGGATTTTTAATTGAAGTGCACGACTGCACGAGGCGTGTATACTTGCAAACGATACAAATTACCGGGCGTTACCGCTGTGATGTAAAAAAAAGCTCGATACTCGACTGACTGGCGATCAATCACGGTGTTATATCCACTCGCTCGTAAAAAACAACAACCTGACTTCGGTCTACCTCGCTTGTAATTTACTATCGTTATCTCTGCTCGTGCATTTTAATTGTAACTCGTAATCGAGGAGCCGGTTGTATCTTATATGTAGCAGCAACTTAAATGCTTTAACGTAATTTTGTTTTAGTACATTTTAATGCAGTCGAAACCTTAATATTATGTCTTTTCTTTAATTCGTATACACGTGTCTTAAATGAAACAGTGACGTTAATTTTATGATTGCTATTTTGCTCCTTATTACAGCATATTGTTTCAGTATAACGTTATAACGAATTAACGCAATACGATCTCACATATATAGGTGCCTCTCCCTGTGATAACTATGCTTATTTCATGTGCGTAATGTGTCGTCCTAGATAAGCCTGTGCAGTTTGCACCCGCACATCCGATACGACGCTGTACGCTTTTAACCCTTTCAGTGCGGGCACCGAATTTTAAAGGCCTTTGCAAACAGTTTGGATCCAGATGAGACGCCACAGAACGTGGCGTCTCATCTGGATCCAAACTATTTGCTATTCTGATAGTATTCTTTGAGAAAAAAATGAAGAAAATGCTAATTTTTGAAATTCAGCAGACGACATTTTAGCAGACGACAAATTTCCCAGCATGCAAAGGGTTAATGTATTGTTTGTTTACATTAAGTATCTTCTAAACGACAATCCAGTCTTGGTGGAATTTTTCGCCTGTAATTTGCCCGCGAGGACGGCACAGGCTAACTTGGGATGAAACTTTGCTCAGATGTTTTAAGCTCGTTTTTCCTAGAGCGACTCTCGAATAGCCATTACCACAATATGTCATCACTCAGCGCTGTCTCTGTGGTTACATAGATACGTTGTCACATATCATAGATGTGTCTGTATAGTTCATTGATACATTCAGATGTCGCAAAATTGGGTCCCATAGAATAATTTACGATAATTTTTTACGAAGGCAGTTTAATGTGGTCGTTATTTGTGTTCACCATTCATTTTGAAAAATGTAGAATTAATGGACCGAGGTCATTTAAAAATACATATAGTTAAACAGAAATCTATGACTTTAAACAAATTATAATGTATGTTTTAAACAACCAATTATAATGCATGTTTTAAACAGGCGTCATTCATCGGAAAGCTTTAAGTACATAATATTATATGCTTTCTATTTTGCAATGAATTCTTAATTAATTGAGCCTCGCTCTGCGAAAACGGGGCTTAACCCATTTATGCCTAGTGGACTCTCCCATCCTTCTAAATTGGATCAATTTTTTTCAAAAATTAGGTATGTCTAGTATATTTATTTCTATGTTTAGAATATTTTTTACAGAAATTCTTTTAAGCAAACAGCGCAGACCCTGATGAGACGCCGCATTATGCGGCGTCTCATCTGTGTCTACGCTGTTTGCCAAGGCCTGTTTTCTATACGCTAGGCATAAATGGGTTAATGTATGTGCGTCAAGTGCCAGCCCAAATAAGGCCGTGCAGTTCGCACAGGCTAATCAGGACGACACTTTCCGCCTTTATTGTATTAGGGAATCTGTTCTTAGCGACAATCCAGTTAGACGGTTAGTAATTTCCCTGATTAGCCGGAGCGGACTTAACTATACGCGCAAAACGTAAAACATCGTTTTCTCGGAGCGGAGCTGAATATCATTTTGATGCTTAATCGTCTCTTGCTTTTAATGACCATGACCGGTCGGGAAGCAGGCCTGACGCCCATCGCGACCGCCGACAATCATACCCCGTCGGAGATGCCGTTCCAAGTCATTAAAGCGCGAACGACGCGCGCCTCAATGTCGTATGTGCTTCGTGCATTTTAAGGTTTGGGTGTTGACACGTGAATTAATAGGTTTTCATTGAAATAAATGAATAAATATACCGTCCTATGAAAGCAAGAAGCAACTATCACCCTTCGGGGAATTCATAAAGATGCCGCATTAAGGCGTTTAACGTACGATGTATTAAGATCACCCCACGATGATTTGTCTTAAATGAATGCAGTTTTTGTGACCCGAGACATTTGGGAGAGCTGTTGACGACGTCTAAGCCGGCGGTTGGCGAGTCGATAGCGTCAATTGACGCTGGGACGATTTCGCGCTGGTGTTCCGCTCATTACGATGCTTTATGGGCAATAAGAGTGTATTTTATTTACCGATTAGGCGCTTTTGAACTCATTCAAATGTCACTGAAGATTAATAACGATGAGCGATTGCTTCGGATTAAAGCAGAGACAGACAAGATTTTTTTTATATTTCAGCGTCGACATTGTGTAAGAAACTGGTCTGAATATTCTGTAAGTCGAATTTAATACAAAAATATGGGTTTTCGATTATCGGCGACAATGTGGGAAAATAGAGATGGGAATATAGATGTGCCGAGGAAAATGAACGGTTGATATTCAGCTTTCCATGCGCTCGTTTTGTATTGAGATATTGTTTATGGCTTGAATATTTCACATGCGCACGCATCAATAGCCGTTGCAGATATCTTCAAAGTGCACTACATATCCACACAACCGTCTCCGATTGAATTACCCACACTTGAACTTTTGTTTGCGATTCTTACAACTTACCTAAATGTTGTCAACAAAATAAATACAAGTTACGAAATCTCGATTGTTTTAAAGAGCCGAGTGTCTGTCTGATGTTGATAAGTTCACCGAGTCGAAGACACCGTGACTAGCGTTAATAGCGACTCTTGATTGCAAAGACTGGCTATCGTCAAGAGCTAGTTTAAAGTTCGGGATTTATTTTATTCGTTTTAGACGCTACTTAACTTAACGAAAGTTTGTTCTGATTTCTTTTCGGTCATTTTTGGTGACCCGTTCCTTTAGGTGGTAATGGTTAACCAAAATAAGTTAGATGCACGTTGATCAAAATTGTCGAAAACAGATGCATCCACTATGTTACAGTTAGGGAGAAAGGGTGGAGGCGTGTGGCTTGTCATTTGTATGACTCTGGGAAACGTGTCTTGCAGCCCCGTTTTTTCATTGAATATAATAAATAGATAGGACAGGCGTTGAATATGATTGACGGCATATAGCTAGGAGAAAAGGGAATCTCGTCAGCGACATATAGCTAGGAGAAGAGGGAATCTCGTCAGCGGCATATAGCTAGGAGAAGAGGGAATCTCGTCAGCGGCATATAGCTAGGAGAAGAGGGAATCTCGTCAGCGGCATATAGCTAGGAGAAGAGGGAATCTCGTCAGCGGCATATAGCTAGGAGAAGAGGGAATCTCGTCAGCGGCATATAGCTAGGAGAAGAGGGAATCTCGTCAGCGCCATATAGCTAGGAGAAAAGGGAATCTCGTCAGCGGCATATAGCTAGGAGAAGAGGGAATCTCGTCAGCGGCATATAGCTAGGAGAAGAGGGAATCTCGTCAGCGGCATATAGCTAGGAGAAGAGGGAATCTCGTCAGCGGCATATAGCTAGGAGAAGAGGGAATCTCGTCAGCGGAAATGGGGCGTTTGATCATGCTTAAGATTTACCAATGTGCAATTCTGCAACTGCAGCTGCAGCTTCTTGTGCAATGTATAGGGACCTTGCTCTGTAAAAAGGGGTTTACTGCATGTGCGTAAAGTGTCGTCCCAGATTAGCCTGCGCAGTCCGCACAGATTAATCAGGGACGACACTTTCCGCTTTTATGGTATTTTTCGTTTACAAAAGGTTTTTAATTAGCAAAAATCCAGTTAAGCCTATATTGTGTCTTGTTCTGATAAAACTGGGCTTAATTCATGTGCGTAAAGTGTCGTCCCAGATGAACCTGTACAGTCCGCACAGGCTAATCAGGGACGAAACTTTCCGCTTAAACTTGATTTTCGGTAAGAAGGGACTTCCTTCAAACTTAAAATACCATAAAAGCGGAAAGTGTCGTCCCTGATTAGCCTGTGCAGACTGCACAGGCTAATCTGGGACGACACTTTACGCACATGAATAAAGCCCAGTTTTCTCAGAACAAGACACTATTGATCCAACGGCTATTCGTTTGTTAACAATGACATTGTCTTTAATCGTTTGATTTGTTCTCTATGAGCCTCGCTCTGAGAAAACGGCGTTTAATGCATGTTCCGAAAGTTTCTTCCGAAATTAGCCTGTGCAGTACGTACAGGCTAATCAGTTTGTACAATGTCCATCTAAACTGGATTTTCGCCAAGAAATGACTTCCTTTAAACGAAAAAAATGCCATAACAGATGCACGTGTAGTCAATCGTCCCTGCTGAGCATGTGCGAACTGCAATGGCTCATATGGGACGACACTTTACGTGTTTGCTTTAAGCCCGGTTTTCCCAGATCGAGACTCAAAATAGCAAATTAGAACAGAGTTGATTACCGGCACCAGGCGTGACTGGATCTCCTCGTATCTTAGGAAAAAGCGCCGATTATAGGGAGGCATATTGCATTTATTTTTGCGCAAAGAAAGATGAAAGAAATTGTGATTTAATTGTTGTAATTACCGTATTTTAAAGTCATCACCGATTACAATTTCGGTGTTGCTAGCGACATACTGTCGTGGGAAGAGAGATATTTCGATATATTTGAATTTTGTTTGAAACAAATTTGTTTTGTTTTTCTCTTAGATTAAATCAGTTAAATAAGAAAGTTAAAGAAATTCATTAAAGGTGTTGTATTTTGTACACGTCTGCTTTATCTTACATTGAATATTAAGGATACAAATTACTGCTGAACCGCAGTGCATGTTTTGAACGCTAGGTTAAAGGAGTTCTTAAACCCATTTATGCCTAGCGTCCCGAAAAAAGAACATTGCAAACAGCGTAGACAAAGATGAGACGCCGCATAATGCGGCGTCTCATCTGGGTATGCGCTGTTTGCTTAAAGGAATTTCTTTATGAAATATTCTAAATATAGAAATAAATATACTAGACATCCCTAATTTTGGAAATAAATTGATCCAATTTAGAAGGATGGGAGAGTCCACTAGGCATAAATGGGTTAATATGAGCTGTACTGTGGAAAAACGGGGCTTAATGAATGTGCGTACAATGTCGTCACAGATTAGCCTGTGCATACTGCGCGGGCTTATCATGCACGGCACTTTCGGTCTTGACTAGATTTTCGTTTAGAAGAAAAAAAAAATCTTCTAAACGAAAAATTCCATTAACTCGCTTTTCCTATTAGTGTGTCATTATTTTGTATCCACATAATTTGCATGAGTCTTGAGGACGAAAGGGGAAGGGAAATGTTAAACATGGTAATAGGAAAACTTCTTTTTCTTTATCTTAATCGCAACTATACATGGAGTCCGTAGGCAACGATGATACCGGTTCTATAGGTACAGTTTTCTTGTACAAGTTCATAGGATCAAAGTAGACTTACGCAAAGCATTGTACGACGCAACATAGCCAAAAATGAAACTTGGATTTGACGACAACAACAATGGAAAACAGTATTAAATATAAAATATTTTCAGTAAAAAATACACTATTTGCAATAACTTAAAATATTAACGTACCGTATCAGTGGAGTGGGTAAATATGAAGTAAAGCTTCAAACTAATGTGTAAGACGAACTGCAATTAAGCGGCCTCATATTTCGCCCCCGAAAACTCCAATTATTTTTCAATTATATAAATTCCAAACAAAATATAACGGCAAATGTAACTATGTATACGACATTGCGGGGCGTGTCACCCCGCAATTTTCCGATCCACCCGACAGTATCCGGATAGAGTCCCGACAGAGTAACCACATTTCTACGAATTGTGTCGGGACCAAATCGAGAAAAAGGAAGAGCGCGGAAGGATTTCGGTAGTTTTTCTCATGATAATTTAACCACTGTTCAAGACAAAACCAGTTTTTTTTCGCATCGTTAAGGTATTTTAACAATTTCCAGTTATTTAATCAGTTATCACGTCTACTGAGAGAAAATTTCGCCAAACGTTTATTTGCTGATAAATTCAATAAGGGTAAACCCTGAGTCAGGCAGCTAAGCAGAAAACTCATTAAAATTAAAAAATTAAATAACAACTGTTTTACTGTTGGAATTTAAGAGACTTCCTTTGCGCAAGCAAAGATTGTGTATTTTATGCACATTGTGTACATAAGCTTAATTATCAGAGACGAAAAGTCAGTGTACTGCAACCGTTTGCCAAAACAGTGGTAATTAACCTATCAAATTGGCGCCTTTCTTTACTGACACGTTGCTTTTGAGTGTCAAACCAGCGCCTTTACTTTAATCACGTCAAAAGAAGTCAGGACCCTCTTCGCAAGTTTTCTTGGCGAAAATAGCATGTTAATAAAAGAATTATATCGTTTTGACGCGTTTTAAATGTAAACTAAATGTCTAGCCGTTGTTTGCTTTGTGAACGTTTTTGTTAATTACGTTTCGTTAAACGAAATTGCAATTTTATCAGATTATTGCGATTAGTTGTTGCAGCCAATTCACAAGACGTTGATTAGATTAACACAAACGAATTTGTTTGAGAACTTCTTTTTTTAATCCATGGCGCTCTTATTCTTTGATTTTATTTAGTAAAGACAATGAAACTCGAGGCGGTTTTTGTTGCATGTAGAGGTAGCGTCAGTAACAGAGGTAGTGAGTTATAGTGTTGGTGATGGTGGGGATAGTTCTGATCTGTTAGATGGTGTTATTAGTGTCGTAAATATGGCAGTATGTTAATTATTTCTGTCGGTTGTGGGTATTGCAGTTGTGGTAGTACTTTTAAGTTTAAACCTACTAGTATTTCATTTACATCGCTTCCATCAAAATTTTAGTCTTATTTTAGTGGCTTAGTCTTCAAAGCAGTCTCGAGTCCGTTTCCTGGGTGGAACCAGTACTCGAAAAAGCTGGGATCAAAATCTTAAATTATATTATTGTTAATGCATCAGAAATATGTGTAGTTGCAGCATAAAGAACTTAGACTGTAATAAAAGCCTGCATAATGGTAATATTGCGTACTTTATATACTTCTTTATAAATTGAACATAGGAAAGACATTAAAGCTACAGAGGTAATGAGCTAACGTACCAAGATCTATCAATAAACATTTTGTATAACATTTGAGACGCGCTATGGGAAAATGGTTTTAATGCATGTGCGTAAAGTGTCGTCCCAAATTAGCCGATGAACTCCCGCAAAGGCTAATCAGGGACGATACTTTCCACCTAAACGGATTTTTGTTTAGAAGAGACCTCCTTTATACAAAAAGTGTCGTCCCTGATTAGCCAGAACGGACTTCACAGGCTTATAAGGGACGACTCCTTACGCACACGCATAGCGACCCATTTTCTCAGAACACGACTCATATATATGTTGCTACGATTTCAAATATACAATATCCGTGACGTTTACACGTCATTTTGTAAACACTTATACAAAGCTACTAATTCCACTTACCCACTATCACAGCCATTGCTAGTAAAACTCCTACAGAGAATGAGCGCGTCACAAGTTTGTCCTTCATTTCGAGCACGTGCAACTCGCGTAAAATTCACATCATCTATCGAGAATCGCGCACTCCATTTTAAGACGTCTGTATAGCACAATTTTTCGCATATATTTGTAAATTTTCCAAAAGTTTTTAAAGTAAACTGTATTAAATTTCAAAATAATGTCGAAGCTATCGCACTTCTGCCAAAATTTAAGATTAACAATACTTCATGTTTAACATCAAGTGGTCGTTTTTCTGTTCCACCACATCTGTACGATTGACCACGTTCGTTTCAATAAAGTGGTATGAGAAGTACTTAAACCATTTTGACTTATGTATGTTTCTTTCGAGGCTGTCAACGAGATTATACATATAAATCAGTTATACATTTCAGACTTATACCGTCAATTTAAATCGTTCTGTCTATGTGTTGGCTCCTAATAGCAACCGGTTTCGGATCGTAATTACTCGATTAACATCCGATAGACATATTCTCAATCAAGCATGGAATATCATCTCGTGAGACGCTCCAAAATATAACCAATTACTTCACACTTTTGCGATGCCCGGCGCACAGTGAACAATAAATCATCGCAACGTAATATAAATCCAAAATAATTTCCAAGATAACACTGAAATAAATACGTGCGAAATTTACCACATTTCCAGCAATAAATTGATGGTCGCTTTTTATATCTCGCATTTATCAAGTACGTTATTGCAATTTTATTGTCGATATTCTCTTTGCACTAAACTTGATTAATTCTCCGACAATTCATGATTTAATAAAATCTAAACAAATGTTTCGCACTGTCTTATATTTTCTGCTTCCAATAACAACTTCGGTGCAAATTGATAAATATTTATTTAACTGTCAGTAAGAAACTAAAATCCAAACCATCTAGACTAGCAATTATAATGAAAGTTCAACTTATTTCAGTGTGCAATGAAACTCAAATCTATCGAGTAACGTCTCCAGGATAGAGACGAAAGTCTGTTGATTATAATGGAAAGTTTTATAGACAAGTCCCTCCCTTTATAAATATCTCCAACTATCAAACTTACTGTACGCACAATGGTTTTGAGACGTATAGTCTAAAATTTGGGTCACGTGACAACAAAAGATCACGTGATTAAATTACTATGGCGCGTAGGTCTCGGACAGCGTGTCTACGTAGACTAGCCAGTCGGGTCCGCGGTACAAATTGCAAAAATGATTTATATGTCTTTATATTTGTTAGGTCTACAATCGATAAACAGAAATTCGTCTCGATCATCGTGAATAAACAGTTTAAATCTGCGCATTGAAGTAGAGTGGTCGTGTTTTACAGTTAAATGCATTTAATGAAGAATCGACGTTAAGTAAAATAAAAATCCCCTATTGACAGCAAATATGTTTATTTGAATATATATCATTGATGTTTATTGTATATGGTTAATTAAATGGGTTTATTACGTGCATTGCGTTATGTTGCGGGTAAAGACGACTCGAAAACTCGGTAAAGCACGATTCGGTAATTTCCGCGGAATAACGGAACGTTTGAAAACCTTCGTGCAGAGTGTTCTTATGAGTATTTATTTTTACCCTTGCTTTTGAACAAAACAATGACATGATATTGATTGACGTTAATAATTATCCATATTTTAAATATTAAATGACGAATCGAATCGATATATTCAAATACATTTATCGATATATTCAAATACATTTATCGATATATTTAAATACCTTTATCGATATATTCTAATACATGTATCGATACATTCAAATACATTTATCGATATATTCAAATACATTTAAACAAATCAATACAATCAGAGACTCCATAACTTATCGCATGGTTCAGATAGATATAAAGAGCCGTCCCCCAAGATGAGGTTCCTCCCAGATTAGCCTTTGCAGTCCGCAATGTCGACACTTTCCGCTTTGATTAAATTTTTCGTTTGTATCAAGTCTCTTCTAACTGAAAATCCAGTTTTAGGCGGAAGCGTCGTCCCAGATAACCCTGCGAGAACTGCACAGGCTTATATGGAACAACACTTAACGTTCATGCATTAAGCCCAGTTTTCCCAGAACGAGGCTCTAATTATGATCGCAGTCGTGGCCCGATGTTGTACAATCAGAAGATGAGCATCAGTTCACGCGAATTCATATTCATAGAAGATAATATTGTGAAATTAATATGATTAGTGTCATTTATGAACTGTATTTTTTTTTGGGGGGGGGGGGGGGGGGGGGAGGGGATTTTTTGCGCGCAAAAAGAAACTATTCGATATGATTACACGTTAGAACTGATTATTGAGGGACGACAACTCTTGGTCACGACGATTATGGATCTACTCGCAGTTGTGTCCCCTGTTTCTAAAAACTGTTTACAGCAGATAGATAACGTGTCTGTAATACCTAGCGTATTATAGATGTATGTCGTTTCATATTTTGGTCTCGTAGTGTCACCAAAAAGTAAACAAAAAATCTTAGTGTAACTATGGATCACCAGGCGATATACTGCATATATGTGACGATGAATTACGGAGATAGTCGATGTATCCCAATTGGTCTTCATGCATATGCCGAAAGCTCAAGAATACCACTAATGGAGTGACGGTCCAACGCTCTTCCAACTTCAGTACCAATCTCCGGAGTCGTCGTTCCGTGCTTTCACATACACTGTAACCGTCTTGCAAGAGATTTATACAATCTTCTCTATCATAAAAACTCCTTCTAGATTTGGAAGGATTTTTTTTGTTAAATTATTACATTATGCCAAGTAGTTTCATTTTCTTTTATATTTTGAAAATAGTGTATTAGTTAAGGTTCATAGTAAAAAACTAAATGACCTTAATTACAAATCAAAGTACTGACAGTACTGGTGTGACGATGCTTTTGAAGAGGATTGATATAAAAGCATCTATTTAAGTTTATCTACATCACCATAATTGTGTATGTGGGTACAAAATTTTTAGGTAGTAAAACAATGGGCACGAAAATTTTGGGGACAAAAATTATTCCCCCAAAAATTCGGTACGAAAAAAGAATTGGTTACAAAAAAAATGGGTAGGAAAAAAATGGGTACGAGCAAAAATTTGGGTACGACAAAAAATTGGGTACGAAAAAAATTGGGTACGAAAAATGTAGGGTACGAAAAAAAGATTGGGGGTACGGGGAAGTAGTACCCGTTGGGAACTTGATCCATTCAGTAAAAATGTGAGGCGGGTTACATTATCGATCAAATTTAACAAGAAATATCTTTAAAAAGATATTCGACGTGTATTTTCTGTACCACTTATCTTAAAAAAAAACGTTATGTTACAGTAAAACGTTTGTGGGTTATAACATTACGTTTCAGCATATAAATTCAAAACTTAACATGCTCTTTAATTACACCATGCTCTTTAATTTCACACGTATATCGTACCAAACTTTATATTTCGTTATTTCCTTTTCTAAGTTAATGATGCTACATGTATGTGTACGGACGTGATTTCACGTGCCCATGTGCATGAACATATAATTTTTCTCTTTTGATTATTGTTTTTTTTTTCTCTAATTCAATAAGCTTAGACATGTTTGTTCGTTAAGTACGGTAATAGTTTCATGATGATTCCCGAAAGTAGGTATGAGCACATAGTCGTAAGAGCACTTGAATACGTGAGTTCGCCCATGAACACACGGTAAGCCAAGGTTAACTAAATCGCCGCGATATGATCTGATGTGTGTTTAAAACAGCAAACAATATCCAACAAACGAACGATTATCAAACATAGTATGTGCATTGATGTGGCTCTGTAATTTCTGTTTGAAAAGTTTATTAAATATGCAAAATCAGAAAGCACGCATAAGAGCGAGTTTCACAGATGTCATACGTGTGTATTTCAGAGTTTATTTACAGGTCCTACTGGCCTCTTCACGAGGTTATGGTAGCCCGACCTGCCCCTGTGACCTTTCAGGGGAGAAAGATTAATTTAGATTTAATCTCAAAAGACAAATTCATGTCTGAACGCAGCACCGCTGCAGCACACAGCTCCGCCTTTATGGCCCACTTGTTGTCATCAGCCGTCGTCTTCATCCCCGAGACGGTTTCCCCAGCGCGTTAAGCGCACTAGGTACCGCCGCCCCGGGGTCCCTCTTTAAAGCCACCCCCTCGATGTTCTTGGGTTTCCCTCCCGAGCAAAGCACAGACCCAGGTCCGTCCCGTATGTCCTCCACACTGGTGGTCTTGCTGTCCCGCCGTCCCCGGCCCTCTTCAGACGGGACCTCTGGCAGGTCCGGGCCGGCGAACTCTCGACGATAAACAGCGGGTGACAAGTCCGCTGCATCTTGGAGAAGACAGCAATCCCAGCAGTTTGGAAGACGTCCGGCTCGAGGGTGACGGACTCTGCTGGATTAGCAGAGCCACCCGCAGAAGTTCCCCTCTATAAGGAAATATGTACAGGTGAGAAAATCTTCTGCGGGCGACTCTCGCCTCGGTCGCGACGCGCACGCTCCAGCAGCTGACCGAGCACAGATGTCATACGGTTATTATGCTGTTTATATACCATAGTCGCTACAACGTTTACAAATGGCAGGTTCGAAATAATTTGTTTTCTTTACACTCATGATCGCGTTGAAAGTTAATTATACACGTTTTAATTCGCAATTTATTTACTGAATCACGACAAATGTCAAATACAATACAGAAAATGCATAGTTGTTTCATTGATCTATAAACATATAATTGATTGAATATAACTGATTTAAAATTAACGTTTTCAAACTAATATGAAATATTTTTCCCAGAACATGCTGTCCTATTTATAGCTGAGCTTCCTATACATTTATCAATGATAATCAGCGAGGTATGCCGATTAGAAAAATCGAGCTATCTCAATCGGAC
Organism: Dreissena polymorpha; assembly: GCF_020536995.1. NCBI lineage: Eukaryota > Metazoa > Mollusca > Bivalvia > Myida > Dreissenidae > Dreissena > Dreissena polymorpha. The sequence continues at coordinate 39,649,155 of NC_068360.1, forward strand.
TGGCTCGGTCTTTTACATAGGTCGCCATTGTGAAGAATTTTTTTCTGGTATGATAACTTAGATGAGCTGCTTCGCAGCATCGTCAAAAAGTAAAAATAACAACGGGAAATGTATTGCAGCACGTATCTGGGCCATCATCACGTGGTTGATAATAAAGGAAGGGATTTAATGCTTTTAATTCAGCTATCCTGGTTCCAGTGAAATCTCTTCGAAGAGGTTGATTCATTTAGTAGAATACATTATGCAAACAAGAAAGACAACTACGAGATATTCGATACAAATCTCCACGCAGAGTTGTCGTTCCTTGCTCTCACAAGCAGCATTTGATCTAGTCTGGATTACCTGCACCTGACACTAAAATATTATAGTACGACGGGAACCAGAAAACATTTGATCGAGCAATCGTAATACTTCGTCCATCTCCGGAGTCTCCTTAAAGAGTGTCAAGCACACAGCATACTATTATAAACGCATATCATATGATATAAACCCACATAATTTCAATGAAACTCACAGCATGCCATCACAAACACACAGCATACCATGCCAAACGCATAGCATATCATCACAAACACACAGCATATCATCACAAACACACAGCATATCATCACAAAGACACAGCATAACATCACAAACAAACATTATACCATCACAAACACATAGCATACTATGGCAAGCACACAGCATACTTTTTTTTAAACACATATCATATGATTTAAACCCACATCATTTTAATGAAATTTTCGATATATTAAAAGTCAACAGGAGACAGTCGCGGCGTTCCATAATAAATTTAAAGAACTTTTCATGTAAATACTATTACTCAATTTGATACAGTGGTAACAGTATTTTAAATTAAAATGATCACTATTCTTTAAATGAACAAGTAGACGTATTTTCTCGAAATAAAGACTTGTATTAAAATTAAAAATTGTTTCCGAGTTCACACATTTAGTATTTATGTAGCAATTATTATATATTTGTTACCCTTAAAAACAAAATACTCAAACATAATTTCAATAACCGATCTATTTGGGATTCGAATTCACATCTACAAGAAATCGAGCTATTTTTACAAGACTATAATGTGCCGTTATTAAAATTGCGCATAAAATGTGTATAATTACTGCGGTATTTCAAGTATATTTCCAACGATTTTACTTTGGTTACTGATAGTTCCATGCCACGGAATGTGTCCCGGGCACAACTTTGTATCTTCCTAAAATTATATTTTTTACTGATAGTCTATCAGACATAGATATTCTGCCGAAATAATTAAATACATAGCTACTTATTGCAAGTTATCTTAAAATATGTAACCTTATAAGCCGTTGATATGCTTCTAAAATGCTCTCCAGGGGCGGTATGCGGTATTCAGAACATTTCTAACATATAGATATAAATTCTTAGTGAATATTTTGCTGTATAAAATTTCAAAATACTGCCCTGGATGTGTTCACATCCCTTTAAAATGCCATTTAAATCACAGTTCATAATATATATGTGTGGTGTAAGAAACTTTACTTTTGCATATATGAAAACGATTCGACTAAATGACTTGTGACGTTATTCACTAAAAATAATTTTTCGGAATAGTTATCTCCGAGTGGCACCAAGCGCATACATAGTGTATGTAGATGCATTTTTTGTAATATTTTTTTCCTTTTTTTAAAATTATCAATTACATGTACCATGTTTTTTTTCACTAAGTGCTAAGAGGTGCAATGAGCGCCATGTTAAAAACATATTTACATTTAAAACGACTATCTGAAGAGACGTAAAATAGATGGTGCTCACATATCGTTGTCGTGATATGTGTTTTTTTTCTTTTATACCTAATGATAAAATATGACATGTCTGCAGTGAAATAACAGCAGTGAAAATAAACAAATTGATAGCACGCCATGAGAGAAAGGGTAACTTTTCAGCGAAAGGGAAACAGATATAAATTATTTTCTTGAAAAAAGGGCATAAAAGAAACAGAAAATTTGTTCATGTCAATGTAAGATCATTTTTTATTTCACTCGTGATCATAGAAAAAATAGTATTTTCACGATTGTTTTCTATGATCACTCGTGAAATAACAAACGATCTTACACTGACATGAACAAATATCCTCAATATCATCATCATCATCATCATCATCATCATCATCATCATCATCATCATCATCATCATCATCATCATCATCATCATCATCATCATCATCATCATCATCATCATCATCATCATCATCATCATCATCATCATCATCATCATCATCAACAACATCATCATCATCATCATCATCATCATCATCATCATCATCATCATCATCATCATCATCATCATCATCATCATCATCATCATTATCATTATCGATATCATCTCTTGAAAATTAGTCACAACAGACACATTTGATTTCGATCTGTAGCAATATTTGAATTATATACAGCAGCGAAACTGTGTATAGTACTGACTAGGCATTTCTATTGCGCAATATAAGAAAATATAGCGACATTTAAAGTAATGGTTGCAAGATCAACACTTTTTTGGCGATCTTCCAGAACAAGTCGACCCTACACAATATCGACAATTTACTTTGCGTGATAGCGCGTGTTTAATTCGTGAAAGTATAAATGACGTCATATCCGTTAGGAAGAAAATATCGGTCAAGAAAAGTGTTTAACATTTCTGTTACAAACACACTTTCTGTATGGACAGTATTGTTGTCATTGAATAAAGTCAACGGCAGTCCGCTCTGCGAATACTCTGTGTAAGGAAATTGAACTTTTTTTGTCATTTAAGAAGCATGTCGTTGGTGTTTTGGTATTGTATATCACACGACTCATTGACAATTTTGTCGAAATGAAACCTTTATTAGCTGTCTTCTACGTCAGTGACAGTGTATAACCTCGTGTGATAAGAAAAACTAGGGCACACTCAATTTCATCTAAAATTTCACATAGTATTTAATTGTTCAGTCATCGGGATAAAAATGTGACAAAGTCATTAAAAAACTAAAAATACACCATGCTTGTGTGTTCACCAAAACCCTGTGTTAGGTTTAATGTACATGAAGTAATCAGGGGTGTGATTTGTCTGCAGATCGGAATGTCCGGGTGTCATTTTCGCAATTGAATTCACGTAAATTTGTTGAAAATATTGGGGGAAGGGGTACGACCAATGGGGCAATTGCACTTTACCGGTACATAAAAAAGAACGGAAAAGCGTACCCTAACCTTAACTCTAACCTGCTACACCTAACACCTAACGCAACACCAAATAATCCTTTTTATCCTATATATTTTCTTAGTATCAGGGGCTACCACCCCAAACCCTCGCTTTTTGGATAGTGGTAAACAACTGTGTACCGGTAAAGTGCAATCTAGCCCGACCATTTAAACAAATATTTCATAAGCTGCCCAAAAAATCCATGTCCCATTAAACCTCTCTGCATATGACACTGGTATTTTTTGGAACAAGCGATGTCATTGGCTGTCGTTTTCCAATCTTCCAATTACAGGGGTTTTTTTTGGTTGTAGGGGAAGGAGCCTTTAGCCCTTAGGTTGGGGAAATTTCATGCGTGATTTTCCACTTTTGGGGAAAAAACAAGCGCGTTTTTTCTTTAACAGTCTGCAAAATTAACCCATCGCCTGATCGCCAATGCGATGAAATCTCAGCTCTGGCGATGTAAAAAATGAATATAGATCGCCTGAATTGCGATGAAAAAAAAATCAGAGAAAATAAACCAATAAATAATCAATTTACGCATTTCAGGTGTAAATTCTTACAGTGACACCGCTTTGGTTACTTCCCTTAGTTTTCTATCGTTAGTGATCTCCCTTAGATGTTATAGAGAGTGTAAAGTCCGGCTCGCATATTTAAAATGTCGTAATACTTTTGGTAAACTGAAATTCCATTCTACGCCGATAAATGAAATAATAGTGCGTTTTTTTTTATAAATTAAGTAAAACGGTTGAATGTATGTTATTAATAGCCTTGAAATTACGAAATAACCGTAACAGTGTTTATTATTCATATGATTAAGATCGATACCCGTGAGCACCGGCTTTGAATTTGTACTGGTAAATACTTGCTGCCGAGAATTACACTTTTTTCGTCTGCTAAGGTCAAAAATGTTTAAGCTTAAAGCGCCGACATCTAGTTCTGTCCCTGGAAAAAAGAAGTTGCCACCACCAACGGATGAGACTGTAGCGAAACGCAGGAAATATGAGCAGCAAGTATGTTGCACTTTTAGTCCTATTCGTAGGCGGCTAAGGATAAAGACGCGCTTGTACTTTTTTCATTTTCTCGAATATGCCATGTGGGCGGGGTAGTTTAAAATGAAGGACTGATCATTCATATCACAATACAAGTTGACTACGAGATCAGGGTTTTAATTAATAGTTATTGCAAAGCCATTAGAGTGTAAAAACAGTTTACTATACTATTATTTATTTAATTATTGTCTGTTTCGCGTGATCTACTGCCGGAGATTAACTAGTTTATTCGGTCACTGCTTTATATAATAAGCCTTTAATCTTAACCCCCCAATTGCAATCTATATGGAACTTTAAATAACGACTGTTGTTGAATCGTCCTTTCATGATAATGTCACTGTAATGAATTCATTTTTGTCTGGCTATGAAAAATTCCCTCTGGCTATGACATTTTCAAAGTTTCATAGCCACATTGGCTATGAAGACAAAAAAGTTAGTTTTGCAGACTGCTTTAATAGGGAAAATTTTTAAGGGTCTTACGTTTACTGTTAATTGGGTTAAAAAAACACAAAAAAGACTGTTATTTTCTTCATACATCAATATTTGTGGTTAATTTACATGTTATTACACAATTTCACAGGCATTTCCCTGTTTTTCAGTCCTTTAAACAGACTATGACTGACTTTGTCAAAGTGATCACTTCATGACAGGGACTAACTGTGGCCGGCTGTGCCAGACTGAGTTGACCTTGACAGGGACTGGCTGTGACAGTTTCAGACCGTTTAGGAACAGACTGCTGCAGTGGACTTACTTTTGTGAAGAAAGCTGAAAACCTGCGTTATTCGCAATTTTTGGGGGCTTTTTCCAGAAATTTCGGCAGTTATGCGACATTTTGCCTTTTTTGGTGACATTTAACATAAAGCGAGTTGACAGTTATCGTAAATCGGCCAAGGGAGGTAATCATTGTCGTAACATTTATACAGTACAGAACGGCGTGTACGGGTTGGGAACCATAATTGGACGGGCACCAAGCGGTGTTTTGTACGATTTCGAGCGAATTTGTTGTAAAATTCAATCGTTTTGAACTGTTTTATGGAGGGGAAAAGCTTCCGCTTGGGGAATTTTTCGGTCCCGAAAGGGGAAAAAAGTAGCCTAGATAACTTGGGGAAGACGCGTCTGTTATATAAGGTAAAAAAACCCTGAATTAAAATCGGTTTTTTAAAATGTGTTTTATTGTTTGTCAGTTTGTTTACTGATTCGTGTCCAAATGATGCCTTTGTGAAGGGAAAATGAAGATTATTGAACGAACCAATCTTAAATAATCTCAGAGATTGAAAAATTATTGAAAAACCAATTGAAATGGGAAAGGGTAGAAACAACAGCGGATATAAATCAGAAATTGATACCACTTTCTAAATGGGTACAGAAGATCGACTGTCTTGGTAAGGCTAAAGTCATATTCCATGTGTCATGATGTGAAAAAATCTGTAACTAAAGATCCCGTGGGATATTATCGTTAGTTGAACTCTGTTACATTGTTTACCGTATTTAGAATTTAAAGACATTGAGCTCAAACAAAAGATTTGCATCATTGTTCACAGGGATCGGAACACACATTGACTTTATCATAATTAATACTGGTGACTTTGCATAATATATTCAATATGAATTTAAAAAAGTTTTCATACATAAATCTTGTTTATAAGTTAAAGATGGTGTTTATTTAAATGTCTGTTTGAATGTTTCTCATTGCGTTGTGCACACGATTCGCGTAGTCAAAATCAGTCTACAGAATTTTTCTGCCCTCAGACTTCACCTCAATCACACCCCCTGAGTGATGCTCAGTCAATTAAACTTGGTTGTTTAATTATCCCCAAGCTTTTTGAAAATCGTGGGGATATTGTGGTTATCTCCGCCCTCCATCTTTCTGTCCGTCCTGGCCACTATCTCCTCTTACACTATAAGCACTAGAACCTTGAAACTTGCACACAAGGTAGCTATGAGCATATGTGCGACCCTGCACTATTCAGAATTTTGATTTGAACCCTGGGTCAAAAGTTATGGGGGTTAGGGTGGGGCCGGGTCAGAGATTTTCACTCATTTTTATGCCCCTGGTATGGTGCATTGGCCATAACTTTTGCAATATTGAAGATAGCAACTTTATATTTGGCATGTATGTAAATATCATGGAGCTGCACATTTTGAGTGGTGAAGGGTTACGGTCAAAGTCAACCTTCAAGGTCAAAGTTAAAAAAAAATATCCAAGGGAAGTAATAAGCTTTAAAGGGTGGTAAGTAATGAACCTGCCAAATGATATAACAAATTTAAACTAGAAATGGCGCGACAGAGGCCGACGCGTATCCCCACGCCGCATGTTTGACAAAGGGGCGCCCCAGGGTTGGTTATGGGGCCATGCATAGTTGAGATTGACCGTGTTAACACCTAACACCAGATAAACACCAACACCAAATGATAGTTTACACTTTAATTATCCCTAATGAAACATTACAATGTCACTTCAACACCAAAGACGTTGCTTGGTAAGAGAAAGACGTTATGACATCATGACGTCATGACGACGTCACAATTCTGCTTTCTTCATGAAGAGTATTCAAGAGTTATGTAACATGAAATTAACATTAATTATATTTTCTTCTCTTTTTCAGTCCTGTCTGTATAAGTTAGATTGAATTATTAAAAATAAAAAAAATCAAACAAAAGATTATTAATATTATAAACACAGTCACAGTCAGTCTATATAAATTCTCTTGAGAATCGCCCTCCATGCAACACTTCCAGTAGATTATATCCTGAAGCTCCTTGTTTGGTCATACAGTCAGCAAGGTGGTATTTTCCTGAACACCATCGGATCTCCTTCACCTCGTTCCTGGACAGGGATTCACTGATAGCTGCGATATCGACACGCAAACGCTTGTCATCCACTAACTTAGTAGAATGTACAGCTTCGATGACACTCTAGTTGTCAACATAGGCTATTATTGGTATGGTGTTTTCTTCAAGTTTCATGATGTCGTACAGCATCTGTCTGTAATAGTAGCCACATTCAAGGCCTTCTTGTAAACTAAGCGCCTCTGCAGCAATTGTTGAACGTACAACTCGTTTAATTTTGTTTGTGTGCCATGCAAGTGGGCAACATTTTCCTTGGTTGTCAGCTAACCACACGACATAGGCCGCAGTACTTCCTGTGCCAGGGTTGGTTATGGGGCCATGCATAGTTGAGATTGACCGTAGTGTTATAAGAGATGCTCAGTATCAATTTCAATATTAAGATACAAAACATAAATAGCCACTATATACTTTTTTACATATCACAAAAATATTACACAACACTAGTTATTTATTGATTGGCTTTTTAAAGAATGACATATCATTGGAATAATTGTGGTTGAGATACAAATTTTTCTCTTGCAACAAGTTGACTTTGTAGATTTTTCAGTTTTTGCACTTTTCAAAAAATTTTCAAATTATAATCGCTCGAAATGCAGTCTGCACAATTGTTTTCATTTTGGGTTCGATACAGTGGTGTCTTCTTGGTCTGATGATTCTGATTATCCCCACTTGTTTGACTCAATAAACGATTGCATGAATGACATATTTTACTCTCCAGGTTTTTTTTTCTCCACTTTTTGGGAAGATAGCCCATGGCTTTGGAATTGGGAATTTTATCGGCATTTTCATGAAATTGGGAAAATAAATTCATTAGCCTATTAGCCTTTTTTTCCACACGAAAAGTCCACTGATTAGGAAAATACTAAATACTAAATTTGATATAACTTTTTATAATCATTCAAATTAAAAGAACAAAATCATATAATACTTTGTTAGATGTAATTGAATCAAAATTGAGATAAAATACACATTAGACTTCTTTCTAAAAAAAAATAAAATATTTTTTATTATTTTTTTATTTTTGAAATTGGGAATTTTTTGCCACATTTTGGGAAAAAAGTATACTTTTTGGGATTGGAAACATAGCCGAATTTCGGCTATAAAATCGGGCAAAAAAAAACCTGACTCAAATCATTTAACAATCGAGTAAATGTTTAAGTTAGCTACAGCTGTGATATCCTTTTTAGTGTGGTAATTATCAAGCGCTCCCAATCAATTAACAGCCTTATGTGATTGGAATCGAGTTCGAGACAAACAAACAAAAGGTTTGAACAGGGACTGAGAAAATATCCGATAAATTAATTCGACCCTCGTGAATTCAAGACTAAGGACATTAATTTATAATATATAGCAATGCAAAATACTTTTATTCCAGGTGAAATTAGTAAGCTAAATCATTGATTAAACTTGAGCATTTCAAGCTTAACAACATAATTATACGTATAAAAAGAAAAGATTCATCGCGTGAGATATGTTAACATCTAACAAGTGTGCATTTATGACTATTAATACTTCGATCAAGGTGCAGCATCATTAGCATTAGATTCTGTAAGTACATGTAGCTGAAATAACTTAACTGGAATGGATATAATTTTGATATGTGAAAATTGGCCTTAATGCGTGTTTGGTAATGATTGTCCTTTATAAAGGACACTTTCTACTTTAATTAGCCGGATTTTTTTCGAAAAAATCTCGGCTTATAGATTGATGTTGTCGGGCGGGCGGGGGGGGCGGGCGGGCGGCGTGCTCGAAAATGTTAAAGTTCTTATTTCATGGTATAACTTTGGTATGCTTGGACCTAGAGTCTTCAAACTTGACATGAAGGTTGGCCAGGATTAACAGATGACCACTGGTCATTTCAAGGTCATTCATTTGAAGGTCAAGGTCACTGTGACCTTCAATATAAAAAATGTTAAAGTTGTTATAACTTTGGTATGCTTGGACCTAGAGTCTTGAAACTTGACATGAAGGTTGGCCATAACTAGTTAGTAACCACTGGTCATTTCAAGGTCATTCATTTGAAGGTCAAGGTCACTGTGACCTTGAATGTAAAAATGTTAAAGTTCTTATTTCATGGTATAACTTTGGTATGCTTGGACCTAGAGTCTTCAAACCTGACATGAAGGTTGGCCAGGATTAACAGATGACCACTGGTCATTTCAAGGTCATTCATTTGAAGGTGAAGGTCACTGTGACCTTCAATATAAAAATGTTAAAGTTGTTATAACTTTGGTATGCTTGGACCTAGAGTCTTGAAACTTGACATGAAGGTTGGCCAGAACTAGTAAGTAACCACTGGACATTTCAAGGTCATTCATTTGAAGGTCAAGGTCACTGTGACCTTGAATGTAAAAATGTTAAAGTTGTTATAACTTTGGTATGCTTGGACCTAGAGTCTTGAAACTTGACATGAAGGTTGGCCAGAACTAGTAAGTAACCACTGGACATTTCAAGGTCATTCATTTGAAGGTCAAGGTCACTGTGACCTTGAATGTAAAAATGTTAAAGTTCTTATTTCATGTTATAACTTTGGTATGCTTGTACCTAGAGTCTTCAAACTTGAAATAAAGATTGGCCAGTACTAGAAGATGACCACTGGTCATTTCAATGTCATTCATTTGAAGGTCAAGGTCACTGTGACCTTAAATGTTAAAATGTTAAAATTGTTATAACTTTGGTATGCTTGGACATAGAGTCTTCAAACTTGACATGAAGGTTTGCAAGCACACTTAGATGACCACTGGTCATTTCAAGGTCATTCATTCTAAGGTCAAGGTCACTGTGACCTTGAATGTAAAAATGTTAAAGTTCTTATAACTTTGGTAGGTAAAAATGTTAAAGTTCTTATTCCATGTTATAACTTTGGTATGCTTGTACCTAGAGTCTTCAAACTTGACATAAAGGTTGGCCAGTACTAGAAGATCACCACTGCTCATTTCAATGTCATTCATTTGAAGGTCAAGGTCACTGTGACCTTCAATGTTAAAATGTTAAAATTGTTATAACTTTGGTATGCTTGGACCTAGAATCTCAAACTTGACGTAAAGGTTTGCAAGCACACTTAGATGACCACTGGTCATTTCAAGGTCATTCATTTGAAGGTCGAGGTCACTGTGACCTTGGATGTAAATATGTTAAAGTTGTTAATACTTTGGTATGCTTAGACCTAGAGTCTTCAAACTTGATATGAAGGTTGGCCAGAACTAGTAGATGACCACTGGTCATTTTAAGGTCAAGGTCACCGTGACCTTGAATGTAAAAATGTTAAAAAATAAAAAAATTGAGATCAAACTTTCCTAATTGTCAATTCAAGTTCATATTTGTGACCTTAAATGTTATTGTTGTTCATGTATATGCATGCATTCAAAACATAACACAAGGTTTGCTCATGCCTTGAAAAGTACTTACATTTCATTTTGACCTTTGAACAATATTTCAGTAATTTAAGTATTGCATTGACAAAAACACGAAAGGTACTTTCCTGTCATTTAAATCAAAAATCCGGCTTCAATGCGGTCATCTCCGACCGCGGAACTCTTGTTGAACATTAATTTTGTATTATTGGTTTAATCAAAGTTTTTTCCTTGTTACACAAATCCAGTAAAGGTGGAAATTGTCCCTTATTAGCCTGTGCACACTGATTAGCCTGTGCAGACTGCACAGGCTAATCTGAGAAAACAACACATTTCAAACAATGACATGAACATAATGATTGTTGAAAGAAGTTTTTCTGTAACTAGTATTTAAATGTGTTACTTTGTAAGTATTCAACATATGAATATGGAACTACAGTGTATTCATTAAGAAGAGAGCTCCACTGTGGAGTTGATTAGCACCCCAGTAGGATAGCATAATTCATGTTTCCATAATAACTTAATCACTCACTCAACAGAAAATTAGGTCACTATAACTAGAACAACAATATCACTTACTCATATTTTGGTGCATTTTTATGCCCCCGGTAGGGTGGCATATAGCAGTTGAACTGTCCGCCAGTCTGTCTGTCAGTCAAAGCGGCACAGTAGGGTGCATTGTGTTTCATAAACACAGCTCTTGTTTAAAACCTTGAATGGTACAATTTAGGCAGTCATTTGGGATAATATATATACATTTTCAGATTGGGATGTTGGGGCCAAACTTTTTACCCCCAAAAAACACACTGCCTCTTGTTTTATGTTAATTATTTCTTACTTATTTTCTCCTAGTCATGAACTTAAACCCTTTCCCACAAAGTTCTAAATGGCTATGTTCAAAGAGCATAAAACCAGAACAGCCTGAGAGCAACTCGCGGTCTGTTCAGGTTTTATGCTGTTTGCTGCTCATCAGTGTCTAAGGTTTTGAGATGAAGCCTTAAAAACTAAGATCTAGTAAGAACGGTCTTAAATTAAATAAAACTTGATAAGGTACTACAAATGCGTGAAAATACGTATCCAAGTGGTAAAAGGTTAAACCAGTAATGAATTATAAATGATATGAATGATATTTTACATGCAGACATAGAACTCAACTGCGTAGCTAACCTGCCTGCCGATATCTGCCATGCCATTGACATTGTTCGGTAAATCCCAGAAGTCTCCCTCGGAGCTGGTCAGGGCTCTACGGGATGGACTGCTGGCCCTGCAGAAAGAGACTGGAGAGAAGAAACTGGACAAGGTATACATGAGCCTCGTTCTGGAAAAACTGGGCTTAATGCATGTCCGTAAAGTGTCGTCCCAGATTAGCCTGTGCAGTCCGCACAGGCTAATCAGGGACGACACTTTCCGCTTTAATGGTATTTTTAGTTTCAAGGAAGTCCCTCCTTACTGAAAATCAAGTTTAGGGGGAAAGTGTCGTCCCTGATTAGCCTTTACGCACATGCATTATGACCAGCTTTCACGGAACAAGACACACATGTGCGTTATGTGCTGTTCCAAATTAGCTGGTGCAGTCTGCACAGGCCAATCTGGGACTACACATGTATGCTTGATTTTAGTTAAGAACAGCCTTCCTTTAAATGAAAACTTTCACAAAGCAGAAAGTGTTGTTCCAGACTATGCGCTGATGCATTAAGCTCATTTTTATGCCCCTGAATGGAATGATCGCGAGTATATTGTTTTTGGCCTGTCTGTCTGTCACTGTCTGTTTGTCTGTCATTGTATGTGTCACAAACTTTAACCTTGGTCATAACTTTTGCAATATTGAAGATAGCAACTTGATATTTTGCATGCATGTGTATCTCATGGAGCTGCACATTTCGAGTGGTGAAAGGTCAAGGTCATCCTTCAAGGTCAAAGGTCAAATATATGGTTTCAAAGCAGCGCAATAGGGGGCATTGTGTTTCACAAACACATCTCTTGTTTGATTTCAATAATGAAAACATCAATTTTGTTCTCATACTGTTGACACCACATCTTGTGACATAAAGCAGTGTGTTTTAATGCCCCCATTCGAGTCCGCTCTCTAATTCAAATAGTTTTCATCCAATCTTTACGAAACTTTTTGGTCAGAAGTTGTATCTAGACAATATCTAGGTCAAGTTCGAATATGTGTCATGCCGGGTCAAAAACTAGGTCACGGGGTCAAAAAAACAAATCCAAGGGAAGTGATAAGCTTTAAATGGACATAATTATCGGACCTGCCAAATTAAATATTTTTATTAAATAAATCAAAGCGGCGCAGTAGGCGGCATTGTGTTTGTGACAAACATGTTGTGGTAAAAGGTCAAGGTCATCCTTCAAGGTCTAAGGTCAAAAATACAAATCCATGGAAGTAATAAGCTTTAAAGGTAGATAATTATTCAATATTGATCATAGCAGCTTGATATTTGGCATGCATGTGTTGTATCTCATGGAGCTGCACATTTTGAGTGGTGAATCTACAATCACGGTAGTGGCTTTTAATTAATTGCTTCTAAAAATAGAGATTTGTTAGAGACAATTATTTTCAAGGGAAGTAATTTATATAATTATAAATCTCAGATTATACATGTATATATCCTTACCAAGAATTTAAGTTCTTTTCACAGTGACTGTACAGATTTTTTATTAGCTCATCTATTTTTTGAAAAAAAATTATGAGCTATTGTCATCACCTTGGCGTCGGCGTCGGCGTTGGCGTTGGCGTTGGCGTTGGCGTCGGCGTCCGGTTAAGTTTTGCGTTTAGGTCCACTTTTCTCAGAAAGTATCAATGCTATTGCATTCAAACTTGGTACACTTACTTACTATCATGAGGGGACTAGGCAGGCAAAGTTAGATAACTCTGGCGTGCATTTTGACAGAATTATGTGCCCTTTTTATACTTAAAAAATGGAAAATTTTGGTTAAGTTTTGCGTTTAGTTCCACTTTTCTCAGTAAGTATCAATGCTATTGCATTCAAACTTGGTACACTTACTTACTATCATGAGGGGACTGGGCAGGCAAAGTTAGATAACTCTGGCATGCATTTTGACAGAATTATGTGCCCTTTTTATACTTAGTAAATTGACAATTTTGGTTAAGTTTTGTGTTTAGGTCCATTTTATTCCTTAAGCATCAAAGCTATTGCTTTCATACTTGCAACACTTACTAACTATCATAAGGGGACTGTGCAGGCAAAGTAATGTAACTCTGACTGGCATTTTGACAGAATTATATGCCCTTTTTATACTTAGAAAATCGAAAATATGATTAAGTTTTGTGTTTAGGTCCACTTTATTCCTACAGTATCAAAGCTATTGCTTTCATACTTGCAAGATTTATGAACTATCATAAGGGGACGGTGCAGGCAAAGTTATGTAACTCTGACTGGCATTTGGACGGAATTATGGGCCCTTTATACTTAGAAAATTGAAAATTTGGTTAAGATTTATGTTTTGGTCACTTTACCCCTAAAGTATCATAGATACTGCTTTCATACTTGGAACACTCACAAACTATCATAAGGGTACAGTAAAAGGACAAGTTGCATAACTCTGGTTGTCATTGTTACGGAATTATGGCCCTTTTTTGACTTAGTAACTTTTAATATATGGTTAAATTTTGTGTTTCGATCCACTCGAAGTATCAAGGCTATTGCTTTCAAACTTCAAATACTTACATGCTATCATGAGGTTACTGTACCTGGCAACTTGAATTTTACTTTGACCTTTGAATGACCTTGACTCTCAAGGTCAAATTATTAAATTTTGCTAAAATTGCCATAACTTCTTTATTTATGATTAGATTTGATTGATACTTTGATGAAACTACTCTTACCTGACATACCACTATAGACTTCACCCAAACCATCCCCCGTGCCCTCCCCCCCCCTCCCCCCCTCCCCCCCCCAATTTTTTTTAATTTTTTTTTTTTTTTTTTTTTTTTAAGATCATCTCACAAATGACCACCACACCCTCACACTATACCCCCACCCCACCCCCCCACCCCACCCCACCCCCCAAATTTTTATTTTTGATTTTTTTTATTTTTTTTTTTTTTTAAGATCATCTCACAAATTATCACCACACCCTCACACTATACCCCCCCCCCCGATTTTGTAATAAATGTCCACAACCCCACACTATACACCCCTCTTCACTCCACTCCTCCCTCCTTTGTGATTGAAAATGAGAGTCCCTTCACCTTTAAAAAGAAAATAGATGAGCGGTCTGCACCCGCAAGGCGGTGCTCTTGTTTTGATTATTTATAACTCAAATGATTGATTTGTCAAAGTTTTTTTTTTTAATGATACATGTATAATAATTATTTCTTTCCTGTACTAATTTGTGTATGTTAGGGTTCATTACATACCTGTGGATTTATGTCCATAGATACATGATGAACTCTGGCTATAATCTCTTTGATATACCACAGGCCTTGGTTGTCAGTGATGTCTGACTTGGTCATTTTTGACTGTCTACAGACCCCCCCCCCCCCTCGCACGATTGGATTGGACAAAATCCAAGGGAAGTAATAAGCTTTAAAGGGAGATGATTTCTATAACTGCCAAAAGATAGACATTTTATTTCAAAGCAAGCGCAGTAGGGGGCATTGTGTTACTGACGTACACATCCCTTGTTTTGATTCAAAATTGGGTCCGGTATTTGGCCCCATTCCCAATGGAAACAAGTGAATATATTTTTCCCAAATGGGAGCTGAAAATTGCAAATGGAAGGTTTCAACAAGTTTTTTTTAAATCTTAATATTTTGTTCAACTCCCATCCATACAAGTTTAACCTTAGTAAATATAATCCTGAAAACACTTGTATTCTCAATTTTGAAGCATTTTTTAGCAAAACAACAACAACACTAATTTTCCAATTTTAGTAAAAATGCCACACATTTTCTCAATCCAAAGGGACCCAGCCCCATTACCAAAATGGTAAAATACAACACTGTAAAGATGAAAAAACCTTGCAGTTATTATACAAATATCACAAAATGTACACATAAACAGTTTGCTTCTACATGTCTCAGGTGAGGGATCTATGGCCTTATGGCCTTACGGCCCTGTTATTCTTGTATCACTTTATGTCCGTTGTCGTTCAGAAATAGAAGTTATGTTTGAAAAAAAAAGGATGCCGAAGCAAAATATAAACATTAATGGTTTTTTCAACCAGTGTAGAACATCGCACAAATATTAACCATATTAATACAATTGGTCATTTGTAACATCTGTTTTGTACTTCAAAGGTCAAGGTTATGCTTTTAGGTCAGCTTGTCTTGGAGACAAAAGTTCAATAATTATTTTCCTATAATTCAATATTATATTCCCATCTATGCTGGCCAAAGGATGTCTTGATACAACCTGGGTTGGATCAAGAACCAATATTAGCATATAAACTTACAGTTCAGGCCATTCCTATCCTTACAGGCAACAGAGGATGTCTCCAATAATGCTGATTTAATTGATTGTATCCAGGCGTAATAATGAAAATAGGTCTGCTTGTAATTTACTGGGCAGATTTTAATGTAACTTCACAGCCAAGAGCCTTTGGTGACCCTCTTTCCAAGTTGTTCAAATCGTTCAGGTCCATTTCATATATAGTTTGCCGGAGCTAAAAGAAGATAATACAAAGGGAAACTAACAAAATATTTTCCCTACAGGCGACAGAAGATGTGTCTAAGAACCTTGGTCTGATCAAGAATCTTCTGTACGGCACTGAGAGCCAGGAGCCACAGACGGACCTGGTTGCCCAGCTGGCCCACGAGGTGTACGACTGCAACATGCTCTACATGCTGGTACAGAACCTCGTCAAAATAGACTTTGAGGTGAGAACATGCTTTATATCAGAAAGTTTTTTTCCGTTCATAATTGGGGCTGTTTTTGGTACCAATTTCCCACTTTAAAGCAAAGTGAAAATGGCTATGTGCAAACAGCATAAAACCAGAACATCCTGCGAGTTACTCACAGTCTGTTCAGGTTTTATGCTGTTTGCTGCTCATCAGTATCTTAGGGCTTAAGCCTTAAAAAAAAATCTAGTGAGAAGGTCTTTAATTGTCCCCTACCGGTTTCATCGGAGGGGACTTATGGTTTGCGCTCTGTCTGTCTGTCTGTCTGTCAGTCTTTCAGTCACACTTTTTTGGATCCTGCGATAACTTAAAAAGTTCTTCATATTTTTTCATGAATTTTGAAATATGGATAGATGGCAATATGGATATTATGCACGTCATTTCATTTTGTTCCTATGTCTACAATTCTGGTTGCTATGGCAACAATTAAATAAAATAAAAAAATTTGACAATGGTGGGATTTCTGACAATGGTGGAGCCGGTAGGAGACTATATTGCTTGGCAATAGTTTTGTAAATTTAACTTTCTAAAGGACTACAAACTCGTCAAAATACGTATCTTAGTGGTAAAGGGTTAAATAGTATCTAAGTGGTAAAGGGTTAAATACGTACCTTAGTGGTAAAGGGTTAAAAACGTACCTAAGTGGTAAAGGGTTACATACGTATCTAAGTGGTAAAGGGTTAAATATGTATCTAAGTGGTAAAGGGTTAAATACATATCTAAGTGGTAAAGGGTTAAATACATACCTAAGTGGTAAAGGGTTAAATACGTACCTAAGTGGTTAAGGGTTAAATACGTATCTAAGTGGTAAAGGGTTAAATACGTACCTAAGTGGTTAAGGGTTAAATACGTACCTAAGTGGTAAAGGGTTAAATATGTATCTAAGTGGTAAAGGGTTAAATACGTATCTAAGTGGTAATGGGTTAAATACGTACCTAAGTGGTAAAGGGTTAAATACTTACCTAAGTGGTTAAGGGTTAAATTCGTATCTAAGTGGTAAGGGTTAAATTCAAATCTAAGTGATAAAGGGTTTAATACATATATAAGTGGTAAAGGGTTAAATACGTACCTAAGTGGTATAGGGTTAAATTCGTATCTAAGTGGTAAAGGGTTAAATTCAAATCTAAGTAGTAAAGGGTTAAATACGTATCTAAGTGGTAAGGCCAAAATGAAAAATAGGTCTGTTTATGGTCTGCTTCGAAAAAAAAAACAGGGTCTGTAGGTAGGGATTTTATTTTTAATTATTTTTTTTGAGGGGTGGGGGGTACTTAAATGGAAGGCTACTAAAGCTTTTAATAAGAAATACATGTATAAATATGCTTTGTTTGCTTGATATTACATCTTATATAAACAAAAATGAACAAAAAAAAGTTTTAATTTTTTTGTTTTTTTGTTTTTTGGCGACCCCAACAAAATGTTGAGGGTTGTCGCCAATTCGGGAGACACAGTCGGGCGACCCGAAACGGACCTTTTTTTTAAAGGGTTAAATACACATCTAAGTGTTAAAAAGTTAAATTAAATTTTCAGGGCAGGAAGGATGTGGCTCAGATCTTCAACAATCTGCTGCGACGTCAGATCGGCACACGCAACCCCACCGTGGAGCACCTTGTATCCAGGAAGGAGATTGTCCTGGAACTCATGAAGGGGTATTTGATATTAGATGATCTTGTTTCTGGGAAAATGAGACTTAATGCTTGGGGTTTAAGTGGCGTCCCAGATTAGCCCCTGCAGTCTGCTCAGGCGTATCAGGGAAGACAATTTCTGCCTCAACCGGATTTTCTCTGATTAGGTTGTAAGGACTGCACATGCATTAAGCCCATTTTTCTCAGGACAAAGCTTATATATAAACATTGCATATTGGAGTCTGTAGTCAGATAGGCACGTGAACAGGAATCGCTTAAATGTTTTCTTTTTAGTTTAAAGCATGTATTTGTGTATTGTTTTGTCCTCAAGTTAGAAGATATTGTGATGCAACTTTCTGTATAGATTAAAATCTCCAGATTTCATGTAAACATCATTATATTTCTATAAAGCTTTGATAATTGCCATGATTATGAATCTGAATACTGTCAACAAACACCCACATCACCTGACCTCATTGTTACCTTGACATTGAACTAATGTTGGCTTTCAAATGGGCACATCAACCCTTTACCACTCGGATACGTATTTTGACGCATCTGTAGTCCCTTAGAAAGTTATATTTAATGAAAGACATTTCTTACTAGTTTTCAAGTTTTTTAAGCTTCATTAATTGTCCAACCCTCAGATACTGATGAAAAGGAGAAAGCATAAAACCTGAACAGACTTAGAGTTACTCACCGGCTGTTCTGGTTTTATGCTGTTTGCACATAGACATTTTTACGTTGCTTCTGAGTGGGAAAGGGTTAATAAATAATTACAGCTTTCAATGGGGTATATGACTTGATTAAAGGCAATATTTTGTTTATGGTTACAATATTCTCAGAAATAATATCTTAACTTGTCAATAATCATTGCTTTTAACCAACAAAAAAGAACCTCAAATGCTGATTGGTGAAGCTTTACTGTGCTTTATTTTGTTTTTTTCACAGCAAACAAACTGTTGGTCTCAGTAAACAAAAAGCAAAAAAAAGCAACATATTTAGGCCCTTTTTTACTCAAGAATGCGTTAAGTATTTAATTATTCAGATTTCATTTTAATGTGGGTCTTATTCATGTTGGTGTCTTATTTTTAAGAAATTATGTAACTTTGCAGGTATGAAAGTCAAGAGATAGCCCTGAACTGTGGTATGATGTTGAGAGAATGTTGTCGCTATGAACAGCTGGCCAAGATCATGCTCTGTGATGAACAGTTCTATAACTTCTTCACGTATGTCGAGGTGTCCACGTTTGATGTCGCCTCCGATGCCTTCTCCACTTTCAAGGTCAGGCTTTTTGTCTACTGTTCTCATTTTGAGCTCACCTGAACCTGGTGTGGGGTCAACATTTAGCTTGTTATTGCACACATTTAGCTTGTTATTGCACACATTTAGCTTGTTATTGCACACATTTAGCTTGTTATTGCACACATTTAGCTTGTTATTGCACACATTAAGCTTGTTATTGCACACATTTAGCTTGTTATTGCACACATTTAGCTTGTTATTTCACACATTTTTCATCCAATCTTGGTGAGGCTTGCTCAGAATATTTATGTTGAGATTAATCAGGGCCCTCAATCTATTTTAGGGGAAGCGGGTCGCTACCCATAGCAGGCGGAATTTTCGCGGCGTTTCCCTTTTGGGGGGGATTTTTTTACTTACTCTCTAATTATAACATTTGTACATGTTTGCACTATATTCATTGCTTTTTTTTTATAATTTAGTATGTTTGACAAGATTAAATTAAGATAGAATTGAGATATAATAACCATGAGACACATCTATCTATATATTTTTTTTTTTTTTTTAAATTTTTATATATTTTTTTAAATATTTTACTTTATGGGGAATTTTTCCCCCAAAAAGGGGAAAAAAGTATAATTTTCAAGGGGGGAATGCGGCCGAATTTCGGCCGTGGATTTGACAGATTGAGGGCCCTGTAATAATAGGCCTAATTTAAACCTGGATCATGTATGTGCCAAAATTAGTTCACCATTTTAATTGTTAGAAAATAATTGTTATCACTCTAGAGGCCACATTTATCAGAGGCGTCAAAGTTCAGGATTATTCCTGAAATCAGGAATTTGGCCCTTATGGACCAATTTTGATTTTGAAATAAATCAGAGGATTTTTTTCTGGAATTTTAAGATTATTGTCACAAAATGTCATCTTAAACACAAATTATTTTACTTTGACATATTGTTTACAAAATTATATACAGAAGTAAACAAAGTTCCATGAATTATTAACCCTTTTTTGCTCTGGTCCCAAAACAATAGGCCTATTTTCAGGATTTTAGATTTTGGCCAATTTACACCCCTGATTTATGACTCAATCTTGATAAAAGTTGGTTGGAATATTTATTTTTATAATACCTAGGTTAAGTTTGATTATGAGTAAGTTATGTCCAAAAACAAGATCACTAGGTCCACTTTAAAAAAATTGTTTTCCTGGAACTCGATTGGGCACTTAAGGGCCATCATTGCCCTCTTGTGTAAAATAACTGGCTCTTTTCCAGACCAAAATATTGGAATTGTCTCCCAATTCTTTGATTTTTTTTATAAATTCCAATAAAAATTGTGAGAACAATCTTAAATTTACTAAAAAAAGTTTTTAAAAGCAGAATGTCCACAGGCCATTCAGGGATAAGCCTTTTCGATTTTACCAAATTTTTCATTCAGAAGAAGTCTCTTTTTTACCTAAAATCCAGTCTAAGCAGGGCGTGTTGTCCCAGATTAGCCTGTCCTGGCTGCAGAGGCTAATCAGGGACAACACTTAAAGCACATGCATTCAGCTAAGTTTTCATAGGGAGACCCTTCAGCGTCTCAATTTTGTTTACTGTACTATTCAAACAATAATAATGAATTGATAAAAAATAATATAATATGTTAAGTGCTTTTGTTTTAATTTACTATTAACATTCTATCATGTGAACACTCAAGAAGTCACAGTTTTGGCCCAATTTTCATGAAATTTGGTCAGAACATCCTTGATATGAGAGTTGAGTTCGAAAATGGTTCCGGTCAGTTGAATAACATAGCTGCCGGGGGGGGGGGGAGGTAGGCAGTTTTCTTTATTTGGCTATATACAAACCTTGTAAACACTCTAGAAGTCACAATTTTTGCCCAATCATCATTAAAGTTGGTAAAAACATTGGTTTTATTGATATCTCGGACGAGTTCGAAAATGGTCCAGATCGGTGAAAAAACATGGCCGCCAGTGGGCGGGGCATTTTTCTCTATATGTATTTAGTGAAACATGTGAACACTGTACAAGTCACATTTTTGGCCAAATTTTCATGAAATTTGGTCAGAAAATTTGTTTCCATGAGAGTTGAGTTCGAAAATGATTCCGGTCAGTTGAATAACATGGCGGCCGGGGGGGGGGGGTGTGGCAGTTTTCTTTATTTGGGTATAAAGAAACCTTGTAAACACTCTAGAAGTCACAATTTTTGCCCAATCATCATGAAAGTTGGTCAAAAGATTGGTTTTATTGATATCTTGGACAAGTTCGAAAATGGTCCAGATCGGTGAAAAAAACATGGCCGCCAGTGTGCGGGGCATTTTGCTCTATATGTATATAGTCAAAACATGTGAACATTCTAGAAGTCACATTTTTAGCCCAATTTCATGAAATTTGGTCAGAACATTTGTTTCCTTGATAACTGAGAGTTGAGTTCGAAAATGGTCCCGGTCAGTTGAATAACATGGCTGCCGGGGGGGGGGGGGGCAGTTTTCTTTTATTTATATAGTAAAAAAAGCTTGTGAACACTCTAGAAGTCACATTTTTTGCCCAATCATCATGAAACTTGGTGAAAAGATTGGTTTTATATATATCACATAATTAATGCCATAATTATTGCCCTTAGATTGTCCAAATTTTCATTATATTATACAAAATCCTTGTAAACACTCTAGAGGTCACAATTTTGTTTCAGATTTTATGAATCTTGGTCATAATATTTATTTTTGTAAGCAAAGTTTGATGTTTGGTAAGGGGGGGTCAACTCAAAATATAGGTCACAAGGTCAAATCTTACAAAAACAAAATCACTCCATATGCCAGAGTTTTGGTTCAATAATGATGAAACTTGACCAGAATGTTTGTCTGGACAATATATAGGTCAAGTTTGACGTTTGGTAAAGATTTAATGAACCGACTCCTCTCAGGTGAGCGAACTAGGACCATCTTGGCCCTCTTGTTATCAATAACCATCAGTATTTTTGTTTCCCAAATTTTTGGGCCTAAGTTCCCAATGTCAAAAAGCATATACGTTTCCCAGAATAGATTTCCAAAAGATAAATATATACATTTTTATGTCCCCGAAGGAGGGCATGTAGTGATTGGACCGTCTGTCTGTCTTTCCGTAACACTTTGCATTTAGGTTTCGCAATTAGGTTTCGAAAAATGCTCATAACTTCTATGTCGCTTCAGATAGCAACTTGATGTTTGGCATGCATGTGTTTCTCATGGAGCTGCACTTTTTGAGTGGAGAAAGGTCAAGGTCAAGGTCATCCTTCAAAGTCAAAGGTCAAATATATGGCTTCAAAGCTGCGCAGAAGGGGGCATTTTCTGACAAACACATCTCTTGTTTTAATATGTTTTTTCCTGAAGGGTCCTATCTTTTGCCAAAATGTTTTTAAAAAAACTATGATCATATAACCTTTCCTCTACAGGAGCTGTTGACGCGGCACAAGATTCTGGCTGCAGGCTTCCTAGAGCAGAACTATGAGCGTGTGTTTGAACCCTACCAGAGACTCCTTATCTCAGAGAACTATGTCACACGCAGACAGGCTCTCAAGGTCAGTGTACACGGAATGAGTACTCTCCCAGTGAACCCAGCCTCAGCAAATCAATCAAACTGTTAATTGACTGAACAGCACACAGGCCAATTTGTATACTGGAAAAAATATACAGCTACAGCTGTTCCATATGAGGGGCAAAGAGTTTGGAGTACGAAGGGATTTTGCACATGAAGCATATAGGGACAGGGATGCAGTAGAGACAATATATTGCTTCAAATACACATACATTTCCAGTTTGGACACATTTTTTGACATTTATGCATTTTTACACAAATAGACATTTCAAGAATGGTACATTGTAAAATGCTGTAGTATGTGTTAATAGCTTGCCTTTTTACTGAATAGTCAAAGCTATCCCACCCACCCAAATGTCTGCATTGTGATATTGATTAACCCTTTGCATGCTGGGAAATTTGTTGTCTGCTAAAATGTCGTCTACTGAATTTCTAAAATTAGCATTTTCTTCGATTATTTTTGTAAGACCACTATCAGAATAGCAAACAGTTTGGATCCTGATGAGACGCCACGTTCTGTGGCGTCTCATCTGGATCCAAACTGATTGCAAAGGTCTTCAAAATCCGGTTCCAGCACTCAAAGGGTTAATGCGATTTGATGTGTTACAAGCTTATAGCTGTTACTCTCTAGAAACTGGCCTCAACTCGGCATTCACATCAAAGGCCTTTGATGTTGACCGACACCATTGACAGGTGTGAACAAAGGCTTGCAGATTTTTGAGGAATAGGTTTTAATGACCTCAGTCCGTAACAGTGTTGTCATTGTAAAAGACTTGTTTATCTAACTGGTTTTATTGTTTCAACTGGAAACGTGAGGTTAGGTAGTTAAAATGTTAGTTTTTTTAGATTTTTGAAATTAATTATTGTTTATTATATCGATTCCCATCACCCAAAAATAATACTTTTTTATGTGGGATGGGTGGGTTGTGGATGTAAACAATATACGCACTTTCATGCACACTTGAATACTAAGTAAGTTGTCTTTTCAGTTGTTTTTTTAAATGCCAGTCAAGAGAGAAGTGACTTCCCTAAAAATTGACCCTAGGTTGACCCCTTATAACTGTTACAAGCTTTTTATCAGTATTATATGCCCATTTTTGTACTTAAAAAGTCTTGTTTTAGTCCCAGTTTGTGGAATAGATCGTTGTTTTGCATATAAATCGTATAGCGAGAAATAAACTTCATAAATTCATTGAAATATATTTTTTATCAAGGTTGACATTGAAAACCTGGTCAAAATCGGTTTTGAATCGATAAAATAATATATAAATGATCATAAATACTTGAAATTGGTGAAAACCATTGCAGTGTCGCGAGTTATGCACATTATATCTATATTTAGCTTTCGCTACACATTATTAGCATATGGAAGATAAATACCTAGATTTAGCAAAAACGTAGCATTGCAAATCAATTTCCGTCTGTAACAGATGTATTGGCATTTGTTCTTACCTTCTCTTTGCTAAATTCCCCTGCATTCGCAATTTTGTTTGTATAGGTTTGAATTAACGTGTTGAATCATGAATATTAATTAGGTCGTTTTCATTCTTTACCGTACTTGACCCCAAAATCGCTATATTGTTTGTTTTCAACCGATTTCAACCAGATTTTCAGTGATATCCTCAATAAAAACATGTTTTCTTACGATTCTGCCCATATATATATAGCTATGACTGGGGACTTTAAGGTTTGCGTGCAAGTTGAACTCGAGATTAATTCTGCATGCTACAAGTACATATCTCTGTAAACTATTCAATTCACACTTCACTTTCCATTGCCAAAAACCCTGACCTGCAATTAAGCAGAATTATGCACCTTTTGCAGAGAGAAAATGTATGCCATCTTTTGATTTCAACATTTTTTATATCTTTGTCTACTATAGATCTTGAAACAAGACTTGTGTGTTTAGGGTCTTGATAAACAGGCACTGACCAAGATAGTCTCATAATCTGGTGCAGACCGGGTTTTGTTTTCTGTTCGCATTGCAAAACACTTTCATTGAAACAAAGAGACAAAGATAGAAAACCAGTCCGGGTTTAAATGGCGGATGTTTTCAACTAAATTTTATGAGATGTTAGCATTTTCGCAAATAAGATTTTTCTGGAGTCAAATTCTTAATGTTTTCACAACTGGTTCAAATGGTGAACGACAGCGCGAGCCCTGCAAGACCAATTACTATGTGTTTTAGCATTATGCCCCTTTTGTGCTTAAAAAAAGTCAGGTTAAGGTTTTGAGTGCAAATTGAAATTCATTTTAAAGTTTATATGCTACAAATAAACATCTCTGTTACTATTTCAGACATTTAATTAAAACTGCTTACCTGTATTTGGGAGCATCAATGGAGGTTGCTGACCAAGGCCCAAAAATTCGGGAAACGTTTGCATGCTACAACTTCAATCTCTAGCAGACATGCAGAATCAGTATGGGGTTGAATTTGGGGCAAGAAAGGTCAAGGCCACTTTTGCTAGTAACAGATATAAAGTAAAGGCTAGATATCTTAAGAAGGGGGTTGAGATATATTGTTGAAATTGTCTGTGAAGGTAGGTTTCGGGCTAATGTAGTGAGGTATTGCATTTGGGAAAAGGTGAGTCAAGGTCACCGTTGCTAAAGTAAGATGTGTTTTATTGGGAAAGTTAAGTTTGGATGGAGGTATTATGCTGTTGTGCTGTAATTACATTTAGACCTGAGGTGTGATTGCATTTGGGTCCTGATGGGTCAATGTAATTGTAACTGAAAATAGAAAAATGGTTTCTGTGCAAATTCTTCCAGGCAAGTCCTGGCAACATGTAAATTTTTACATGAAAGGAAATCAATGTTACCATAGCATCTGTTCTTATTATTGAAGATTCTGATCAATAGTTATTTTTTGAGGGACTTGGCTGTTGGATCAAAGTCATTTTTACTGAAAATAGAAAAATGGTTTCTGCGAAAAATCATTGAGGCAAGTCCTGGCAACCCTTAAATTTTTACATGAATGTAAAATCCTGAAAAGAAATAAATATTTGCAGAGCAATAATTCTGAAATAGAAAATTTTGATAGCTTTTTCTTTTAGATACTTGACTGTATCCTTATGTTGTTTGTTACAGCTGTTGGGTGAGCTGTTGCTGGACCGCCACAACTTCACGATCATGACGCGCTACATCAGTAACCCTGACAACCTAAAGATGATGATGAACATGCTGAGAGAGAAGAGTAGGAACATACAGTTTGAGGCCTTCCATGTCTTCAAGGTAATATTGAAGAGTAGGAACATACAGTTTGAGACCTTCCATGTCTTCAAGGTAATATTGAAGAGTAGGAACATACAGTTTGAGGCCTTCCATGTCTTCAAGGTAATATTGAAGAGTAGGAACATACAGTTTGAGGCCTTCCATGTCTTCAAGGTAATATTGAAGAGTAGGAACATACAGTTTAAGGCCTTCCATGTCTTCAAGGTAATATTGAAGAGTAGGAACATACAGTTTGAGACCTTCCCTGTTTTCAAGGTAATATTGAAGAGTAGGAACAAACAGTTTGAGACCTTCCATGTTTTCAAGGTAATATTGAAGAGTAGGAACATACAGTTTGAGACCTTCCCTGTTTTCAAGGTAATATTGAAGAGTAGGAACAAACAGTTTGAGACCTTCCATGTCTTCAAGGTAATATTGAAGAGTAGGAACATACAGTTTGAGGTCTTCCATGTCTTCAAGGTAATATTGAAGAGTAGGAACATACAGTTTAAGGCCTTCCATGTCTTCAAGGTAATATTGAAGAGTAGGAACATACAGTTTAAGGCCTTCCATGTCTTCAAGGTAATATTGAAGAGTAGGAACATACAGTTTGAGGCCTTCCATGTCTTCAAGGTAATATTGAAGAGTAGGAACATACAGTTTAAGGCCTTCCATGTCTTCAAGGTAATATTGAAGAGTAGGAACATACAGTTTGAGGCCTTCCATGTCTTCAAGGTAATATTGAAGAGTAGGAACATACAGTTTGAGGCCTTCCATGTCTTCAAGGTAATATTGAAGAGTAGGAACATACATTTTTAGGCCTTCCACGTCTTCAAGGTAATATTGAAGAGTAGGAACATACAGTTTGAGACCTTCCATGTTTTCAAGGTAATATTGAAGAGTAGGAACATACAGTTTGAGACCTTCCATGTTTTCAAGGTAATATTGAAGAGTAGGAACATACAGTTTGAGGTCTTCCATGTCTTCAAGGTAATATTGAAGAGTAGGAACATACAGTTTAAGGCCTTCCATGTCTTCAAGGTAATATTGAAGAGTAGGAACATACAGTTTAAGGCCTTCCATGTCTTCAAGGTAATATTGAAGAGTAGGAACATACAGTTTGAGGCCTTCCATGTCTTCAAGGTAATATTGAAGAGTAGGAACATACAGTTTGAGGCCTTCCATGTCTTCAAGGTAATATTGAAGAGTAGGAACATACAGTTTGAGGCCTTCCACGTCTTCAAGGTAATATTGAAGAGTAGGAACATACAGTTTGAGACCTTCCATGTTTTCAAGGTAATATTGAAGAGTAGGAACATACAGTTTGAGGCCTTCCATGTCTTCAAGGTAATATTGAAGAGTAGGAACATACAGTTTGAGGCCTTCCATGTCTTCAAGGTAATATTGAAGAGTAGGAACATACAGTTTGAGGCCTTCCATGTCTTAAAGGTAATATTGAAGAGTAGGAACATACAGTTTGAGGCCTTCCATGTCTTCAAGGTAATATTGAAGAGTAGGAACATACAGTTTGAGGCCTTCCATGTCTTCAAGGTAATATTGAAGAGTAGGAACATACAGTTTGAGGCCTTCCATGTCTTCAAGGTAATATTGAAGAGTAGGAACATACAGATTGAGGCCTTCCATGTCTTCAAGGTAATATTGAAGAGTAGGAACATACAGTTTGAGGCCTTCCATGTCTTCAAGGTAATGTTGAAGAGTAGGAACATACAGTTTGAGGCCTTCCATGTCTTCAAGGTAATATTGTAGAGTAGGAACATACAGTTTGAGGCCTTCCATGTCTTCAAGGTAATATTGTAGAGTAGGAACATACAGTTTGAGGCCTTCCATGTCTTCAAGGTAATATTGAAGAGTAGGAACATACAGTTTGAGGCCTTCCATGTCTTCAAGGTAATATTGAAGAGTAGGAACATACAGTTTGAGGCCTTCCATGTCTTCAAGGTAATATTGAAGAGTAGGAACATACAGTTTGAGGCCTTCCATGTCTTCAAGGTAATATTGAAGAGTAGGAACATACAGTTTGAGGCCTTCCATGTCTTCAAGGTAATATTGAAGAGTAGGAACATACAGTTTGAGGCCTTCCATGTTTTCAAGGTAATATTGAAGAGTAGGAACATACAGTTTGAGGCCTTCCATGTCTTCAAGGTAATATTGAAGAGTAGGAACATACAGTTTGAGGCCTTCCATGTCTTCAAGGTAATATTGAAGAGTAGGAACATACAGTTTGAGGCCTTCCATGTCTTCAAGGTAATATTGAAGAGTAGGAACATACAGTTTGAGGCCTTCCATGTCTTCAAGGTAATATTGAAGAGTAGGAACATACAGTTTGAGGCCTTCCATGTCTTCAAGGTAATATTGAAGAGTAGGAACATACAGTTTGAGGCCTTCCATGTCTTCAAGGTAATATTGAAGAGTAGGAACATACAGTTTGAGGCCTTCCATGTCTTCAAGGTAATATTGAAGAGTAGGAACATACAGTTTGAGGCCTTCCATGTCTTCAAGGTAATATTGAAGAGTAGGAACATACAGTTTAAGGCCTTCCATGTCTTCAAGGTAATATTGAAGAGTAGGAACATACAGTTTGAGGCCTTCCATGTCTTCAAGGTAATATTGAAGAGTAGGAACATACAGTTTGAGGCCTTCCATGTCTTCAAGGTAATATTGAAGAGTAGGAACATACAGTTTGAGGCCTTCCATGTCTTCAAGGTAATATTGAAGAGTAGGAACATACAGTTTGAGGCCTTCCATGTCTTCAAGGTAATATTGAAGAGTAGGAACATACAGTTTGAGGCCTTCCATGTCTTCAAGGTAATATTGAAGAGTAGGAACATACAGTTTGAGGCCTTCCATGTCTTCAAGGTAATATTGAAGAGTAGGAACATACAGTTTGAGGCCTTCCATGTCTTCAAGGTAATATTGAAGAGTAGGAACATACAGTTTGAGGCCTTCCATGTCTTCAAGGTAATATTGAAGAGTAGGAACATACAGTTTGAGGCCTTCCATGTCTTCAAGGTAATATTGAAGAGTAGGAACATACAGTTTGAGGCCTTCCATGTCTTCAAGGTAATATTGAAGAGTAGGAACATACAGTTTGAGGCCTTCCATGTCTTCAAGGTAATATTGAAGAGTAGGAACATACAGTTTGAGGCCTTCCATGTCTTCAAGGTAATATTGAAGAGTAGGAACATACAGTTTGAGGCCTTCCATGTCTTCAAGGTAATATTGAAGAGTAGGAACATACAGTTTGAGGCCTTCCATGTCTTCAAGGTAATATTGAAGAGTAGGAACATACAGTTTGAGGCCTTCCATGTCTTCAAGGTAATATTGAAGAGTAGGAACATACAGTTTGAGGCCTTCCATGTCTTCAAGGTAATATTGAAGAGTAGGAACATACAGTTTGAGGCCTTCCATGTCTTAAAGGTAATATTGAAGAGTAGGAACATACAGTTTGAGGCTCAGAATTCTTCTCCATATAACAATCTGCTGTTCTCATGCAAATGTTTGTTTAAAACTTCATCAAGCCCAAGTTCACAGGGTTTATACGTTAATATACCATGTTTAACACACACACACCTTTTTTAAACCAGGTTTTCTGAAGGAAGTATTATAATTAACCAGTTATATATTATTTTTTTATTGATATTAACATTGAAATAAAATTGTATTCTTCACGAAATGACCAATATATCTAACTGTCTTTTTTCTCATTTTTAATCGATTAGCTAAAAGCACTGACACCTACGAAAAGAGCACAGCCGATTTTGAGAATTCTTTTCACTGTGCCTGTGACGTCATTATTCATTGTCAAAACGAAAGTGCAGTTTCTTTGTGTACTAAGCCTATTTTTTTGTTCGTTCGAAAAATTGTTCGCAATTTGTATCGATGTGGCAGGAGTTCTAGAACTGAATTTATTTAATTTTCTCAACTTGAAAAACAGCACTCGCCCGGTTGGTCGAATATTAAACAAACTTAACTCGCCTGACAGTCAACTTCATTGCATATGCGAGCGGTCGAGTGGATTCTTCAAGGCCTGGCGAATGTTGGCGGGCTGGCGGGCCATAACTTTGTCGTTCATTGTGAGATTTTAAAATCATTTGTTCACCATCATTGGACAGTGTGTCGCGCGAAAGAATTACCTCAATATCTCCAAGGTCAAGGTCACAAATTGAGTTCAAAGGTCAAAAATGGCCATAAATGAGCTTATCCGGGCCATAAATATGTCGTTCATTGTGAGATTTTAAAATCATTTGGCACATTTGTTTACCATTATTGGACGGTGTGTCGCGCGAAAGAATTATGTCAATATCTCCAAGGTCAAGGTCACACTTTGAGTTCAAAGGTCAATACTGGCCATAAATAAGCTTGTCAGGGCCATAACTATGTCGTTCATTGTGAGATTTTACAATCATTTGGCACATTTGTTCACCATCATTGGACGGTGTGTCTGGCTAAAGAATTACGTCGATATCTCCAAGGTCAAGGTCGCCACGACTAAAAATATATTTATTTTGAAACAAGGGGGTAACTACTTTATCAGACTTTTTTTTTTCGAATTGAAATCAAGGTCACCATGAGTAAAAAAAGATTGAATTTGAAACAAGGGGGGGGGGGGGGGGGTGACAATGCACATTTTGAGTTGTCTCCCTTTATTAGACTCTTTTTAAATATTGAAAACCTGGTTTTGTGACAATTTTGTCCCTTGTTTTTTAATATACCACATATTTTTTTAAAATGCACACAATTTCTACTTTGATTGATATTTATTACTGCAATATGATTTTTAGCTCGGCTGTTTTCGGAGAAAACCCGAGGTATTGTCATAGCCAGCTCGTCGTCCGCCGTCTGCGTCATGCTGAAACCTTTACATTTTGTTAAGGTTTTGAACATTGGCTCTAAAATCAAAGTGCTTCAACCTACAACTTTGAAACTTCATATGTAGCTGCACCTTAGTGAGTTCTACTTGCCACACCCATTTTTGGGTCACTAGGTCAAAGGTCAAGGTCACTGTTACCTCTAAAAAAAAAAAAAAAAAAAAAAATTCTGACAAGCTTTCATTTATTCAAAATTGCACCCGCAGCTGAGCGTTGGCACCATTATGCGGTGCTCTTGTTTTAATATACCACGTATTTTTTTAAATGCAAAGATGTCTACTTTGATTGATTACAGCAATATGAATTTTTTGCATTATAGTGATCAGAATAGCATTGTAACTGATATATATGTAGAACACATACCAACTTTTTAAATGACATTTGGGGGTTGAAAACTAAGCCTAATACATGGTAAATGATGGTAGTTATATTGCAAAAGGTTAATACAGCTGACCTTTGCCCTTCTTCTTCAGGTGTTTGTGGCCAACCCTAACAAGCCAAAGCCCATCCTGGACATCTTGCTGAGAAACAAAGAGAAACTGGTCGACTTCCTCACCAAGTTTCACACCGACCGCTCGGACGATGAACAGTTTAACGATGAAAAAGCCTATCTTATTAAGCAAATTAAGGAATTGAAATCAGCAGAAGAAACGTAACAGTGGTTGGTGCCTAGGAGGGTGAATACTTTCAATACAATGTTTGTGATAGTTTTCTTTAATATATCTATAAATGTGTTTTACAGTGCATTTGGTTGCTGCGAAGACGAAAAACAAGCTTGAATTTTAAGAACTTGATATATTCTCACTGAGAATTGTTCTCTGTGGTTTGAATACGTATTTGAAAGTGTTGAGGGAAAATGGGGCTCAATGCATCTTATGTCCAGTGTTTTTACCTACATTTTCGGTATCAAGAAATTTGCTTCAAAATGCAAGTTCACTGTAGGCTTAAGGACACTTTGCACACTTGCATTGAGACTGGCTTTCCCACGACACGCTTTAGGCGATTGTACTTCCCTCCAACTAGATACGTGTGCCTATAGTTTGACCTGTGTGCTATCAATGTAGTTCACAGTTTGTTCCCCACTACATGTAAACTTCCTATTACAGTTGCAGTGAAACTTGTATTACTTGTGGTAACAGTTTTCAGTTTACATAAGTCTTGATTCTGTTTTAAAAGTACTGTTAAATCATTATTATTTGTTGGACATTAATTGTCGGAAAATGACAGACGCAACTTTCTCATTTTCCAAAATTAGAAATCAGCGAAGTATGTGCCTTTTTTTAAACCACTAAATTATATGCTGTTTAATATAAATGATTGTGTTTCAAACTATATTATATACATACTACTTACGCATTTAGTATTTAAATGTCAAGTATTTACAAAATTGGAATAATTTATGTAAAATATTATTGAAAAAAACCCATGATTGTTAACATTATTATTTTTTCGTATTCATTGAGTATTTGTGAGTTTTCATTTAAACAATGTTTAAAAAATACTTAAAGCATCATAAAAGACATTTGAGTTTCTGTAGGAACAAATCGTGTGAAATTTATGTTGCACTAATCTGTAAGAAATTATATGGTTGTCCTTAAAGACCTTATTGGTGAAGATCAATTATAACACTATAATGGTGCTGTCCTGTTTTAGGATGATATTGAAAGTATTTTGGAAGATTGTAAAGTTTTCTTAATTTATTTTTGACCTTTTAACAAGTTAACAAAAGATATAAGAATTTATTTGAATATACAATGTCAATTTAAATGAAAGGCTTATAGTTTTGTTCAGTGTCAAATTAAAGAATGTACATGTACTTTGTTTTTGTGTCAACAATTCCATACATTTATTACATACAGTATTGAAACTGTCAAATTGAAACAGCTAATGTACAGTATTCATTTGAAAATTGTGCAATTTAGCATTTTCTTGCGTGTCAGAGTTATTATTTTTTCAGATTTCAAAATTTGCATTTTGTTTGCTTTTTATTTGCTTAATTGCTTGAAACAAGGCACCCCTATCACACATATTTTACTGTTGTTGAACATTTACGCTTCTATGTTACATGTACATGTGCGAACAAAACAGACCGGGCCATGCTGTAGATTTTGATATCAGGTTATTCATCTTGATTAAATATGATTCTTGTAAACAATTTATGTTAAAAATAAGTTGTCAGTTAATTGTCAACATGTTGCGTTGAATCTGCAAAACGTTCGGATTTTTAAAACATTTGCTGCTGTTGTTTTTCCATACCGTTAAACTTGTTAGAAAACTAAAAATTGTTTATGTTAAAAGCAAAAATAGAAAGGTGCTTGTTACAAGCTAATCTGGAAGTGTCTCTTAACGACTAAGCAAACATAAACAAGCGGCAATGGGAGGCAGAAATTTTGAACAAATTGCAGTTTATGTACTTTCATAACTCATTTCGCTAAAAAAGCAAAGGGGTGCATCCTTTTTAAACAATAATTATTTGATATGGCATTCATTTAGTCACTTTTGTCCCTCGTGGATGATTACATTTTTTATGTCAAAAAGATTGTCTGCACCTTTTTATGCCCGTGGATCGAACGATCAGGCGTATATTGTTTAAAAAAATAAATATTTTTGGCCTGTCTGTCATTCTGTGGAAAACTTTAACCTTGGTTGAAGTTTTGCAATATTGAATAGTTTTTGCAATATGGAAGATAGCAACTTGATATTTGGCATGCCTGTTTATCTCATGGAGCTGCACATTTTGAGTGGTGAAAGGTCAAGGTCATCCTTCAAGGTCAAAGGTCAAATATATGGCTTCAAAGCGGTGTCAAAACTTTAACCTTGGTCATAATTTTTGCAACATTGAAGATAGCAACTGTATATTTGGAATGCATGTGTATCTCATGGAGCTGCACATTTTGAGTGGTGAAAGGTCAAGGTCATCTTACAAGGTCAAAGGTCAAATTTATGGCTTCAAAGCGGCACAATAGGGGACATTGTGTTTCTGACAAACACATCTCTTGTTATTAAGTTAATCTGTATTTTGTTCCTATTAGATATTTAGCAAAGTTGATGGACAATCATAACCAAAAGTTCATATGAAAAGCATTATACATCATAATGGTATGAGAAAACATGAAATGTTTATTACCTAATCATAATATCATATGAGCTGTGCTCTGTGAAAAGGGGGTTTAATGCATGTTTAAAAGTGTCTACCAAGATTAGCCTGTGCAGTCGGCACAGGCTAATCAGGGATGACACTTTGCTCTTAATTTGAATTCTTCCTAAGAAGAGACTTTCTTATAAAGAAAAATATCATAAAAGCGGAAAGTGTCGTCCCTGATTAGCCTGTGCCGACTACACAGGGATAATCTCTTGAAACAGTCTACAAACATCCCTTAAGCCCTGTTTTCCAAAAGCAAGCCTCAATAACATGCTATCAATATTTTCCGAGTGTATGCATACCGTTGCTACTATTGATTCTTGTAAGGCTTCCATAGTAAAGCAAGCACAATGTTATTGATAGTAATGCTTTGGTACTAGCAATGTTTTGTTTAAGATATTTTCTGCAAAATATGTAAAATAACTAGCCTGTATTGCAGAAATTGTTTGGTTCTGCCAAACAAGTCGTATATGGTTTACTGAATCAATGCATTTAATTTATGCATTCAAGTTCTTAATTATAACAGTAATAAAGCTGCTTTTTATGGCCTATTGCATCTAAATGTGATACATTGCATTGCCTGTTTGTTCAATATTGTAGAATGAGCTTATTTACTGAATCCACTCCTAAACAAGTAATAGTATAAACAAAATTCAAACAATTTGAATTTTATTAATTATTCAATTTTTAAGTAACATAAATGTTTAGTTTAAATACATACTTTTTGAAGTAATATTTATATTCAGTTTAAAAATAAATATTTTTGTAAGTAATATAAATACTTAGTATAAAATACCTATTTGTGTTTGTACATTTAATATTAAGTATACAAATACATAAGTGTCTCTCTGTTCAGAGCTGAAAGTGTCTCTCTGTTCAGAGCTGAAAGTGTCTCTCTGTTCAGAGCTGAAAGTGTCTCTCTGTTCAGAGCTGAAAGTGTCTCTCTGTTCAGAGCTGAAAGTGTCTCTCTGTTCAGAGCTGAAAGTGTCTCTCTGTTCAGAGCTGAAATTATAAGTTTAACATTTGAAGTCTCTCTGTTCAGAGCTGAAAGTGTCTCTCTGTTCAGAGCTGAAAGTGTCTCTCTGTTCAGAGCTGAAAGTGTCTCTCTGTTCAGAGCTGAAAGTGTCTCTCTGTTCAGAGCTGAAATTATAAGTTTAACATTTGAAGTCTCTCTGTTCAGAGCTGAAAGTGTCTCTCTGTTCAGAGCTGAAAGTGTCTCTCTGTTCAGAGCTGAAAGTGTCTCTCTGTTCAGAGCTGAAAGTGTCTCTCTGTTCAGAGCTGAAAGTGTCTCTCTGTTCAGAGCTGAAAGTGTCTCTCTGTTCAGAGCTGAAAGTGTCTCTCTGTTCAGAGCTGAAAGTGTCTCTCTGTTCAGAGCTGAAAGTGTCTCTCTGTTCAGAGCTGAAAGTGTCTCTCTGTTCAGAGCTGAAATTATAAGTTTAACATTTGAAGTCTCTCTGTTCAGAGCTGAAATTATAAGTTTAACATTTGAAGTCTTCAGGTTTACTTTCTTCCAATCAAATGTTTCTTAAATCTCTCCCATTCTAGAGTGGTTCAATTATTGAAGACTATTATCAGGTGTGCATTGTAAAAATAAACGATTGACGAGTTCACTTTGCTTTATTTAAGCATGCACCAGGTGAAAGCTTTTAGACGCTGAACATTGACATTATTTATGAGTACCTTAGATAATAATCTTTTTTCTGGCATATTCAGCCACTTTTTTAATTTTCCTTAAAAGGAAATGGCCTCATTTGTTAAGACAATAATGGGATGAAAAGAATACCAGATAAGTGTCTAACACAGATGAGTGTATTTGCTTGTCACACAAATAGGAATCACTTGTCATGGCTCATAGTTGTGTTTTTAAACCTCGCCAAATAATCTCATCTGTATTCAGCACAAATTATGTCTTTTATATGTTTTAAATCTAGCTGTTTTCTTATCAGACTTAATAATTACAGACAGTCGCAAAGATATTACATCATATTTTGGTACATGAATGTATATTTCTAGATATTTTCATTTCTTGTATACTACTATATTCAGCATAGGAACAATAACATAGAAACTTACTGCTTCCTTTATTTATACTCAGAATTCTTATTATTTTACTGTTAAATTTTGTGTTGCGCAATGTGAGGGTTGTTAAATGTAAATACAAATAGCAAATCTGTCAATATTTAATTTTTTTGTTTTTTTTGTTTAATGAAAACAGTTTGTAAATAGCATTCAATATTTTTTATTGAAACCGTATGTAGAATGCATTACTTGGTACATGTATACCTTACTAACATATAATTGTATTAATATGGGACATTATTAATCATTTTTTATTCGCTATTTATTTATATCTTCTAATTTTTTCCACTTAAAATGATTGCCATGTAACTTATATGAACAGATTTATTGCAAACTCCTCAAGAACCATTCCTATTTCAGACTCTAGACTAAAGCTATTTTAAAACACGAATTTATTAACTGATGTAAAAGGGTGATCCAAAACTGTGAAAGGGTGGACTTTTGTCATTTGTTATTACTATGAATTCAAAAATGAATGGGCAACATATATTGAAGACCTGGAGTCAAAGGAGCCTGTGCTTGAAAGTTTATAGAATCACTTACAATTTCCAGGGGTAGATTACAGACTGACTTTGTTTTTGCATAGTTGTAAAATGATCTGCTAATGTTGCAAAACGCAAATCTGCTTTAATTGTGTCATTTATGAATGTAATCAGTCAATTCTTCCCTCTTTCTCAAAATCTTGCCAAACAAGTGTTGTTTCAAAAGAAAGTAAACATTGGTTTCTTTTAGTTGTACGCCTGCCAAAGCTTCCACCGCTTAGTGCTTCTATTGGTTGATTTTTGAAGTGCTGCATTGTTTGTTAGTTATTGAATGTCGACACATTGTTATACCACTGAACTACTGTTGTACATGTCACTATGGGAATATATATACAATGTGTATCATACAAATAAAGTGCGAGCTGTTTCAGTCCATTATGCCAATGGAAAGAAGTTAGCTCGCAAACTGAACAATTTTGAAGTCTTTTTTGCCCAAACTCTCACTTGCCATGAATTATTGTACTGATAATCTGTGTACTCTTCTGCTGATGCAAGTTAAATTTCACGTTATTAACCAGTGTTCAGCCAAACTGAACATCCTGGTTATTATATTGGAAAAAGGCAGGAAGGCAGGCTGTGTCTAACAGGTTGTTTAATGGTCAATAACTTGGAGGCAATCCTGATGACTTATGGCATATATGTGACTGGTCTTTCAGACTAAATGTGACTGGGTTTTCAGCATAAATGTGACTGGGCTTTCAGCATAAATGTGACTGGTTTTCAGCATAAATGTAACTTTTTGTCAGCATAAATGTGAGATTATTTCAACATTTAGAGATTTCTTAATTAGGAGTATTCAGATATAATAAAACATTTGTGGTGCTGTTAATTACCAACCAATCAACATCATCTTTTTATTGTTCTCTTCTCAGAACGAAAGATCCAAAATGAACAATGTTTTTATGGCAATGCTACTATTGTTAAATTATTATTTTTTTCAGCAGGATTATGCCCCTTGTGTACTTTTAAGCCAGTTTAAGGTTTTCGTGTTAGATATTATAAATGTTAAAGTTTTTATGCAACATGTATATATTTCTCTGCAACTACCACAGATATTTAATTGAAACTTGGCACATGGTTTTGGAATTGTCATGTGAGGTAAATTGAGCAATTAAGCAGAATTATGCACCTTGTTTGTACTTAAAAATTCAGGTTACCTTTTTGTGGACAACATCTTTATATCTCTATATCAACAACATATATTAATGTATAACTTGACCTATGTGATCAGTAGTTGCCCAACATGACCAGTCTTTCTGCAGGATTATGGCCAGTCTTTCTGCAGGATTATGGCCAGTCTTTCTGCAGGATTATGGCCCCCATTGTACTTACACACTCAGGTTATGGTTTGCATGCAACAAGAACATCTGGATAAGGTTTGCTTGCAACAAGCACTTATCTCTATCCTTGCCAGTCCAATCAAGGTTACTGTTACAAGTATAGAAAAAATGTTTTTACTAAATTACTGACTGCTTTGAGATATTAGGCTGACATTGTGTGTGTAACCAGTGAGTGTACATGCATACAAAGCTTGACCTTACATTTGAGACCATAAGGACAAGGTGAAGGTCACTGCCACTAAAACTAGGAAAGCTGATTGTGCTCCCCAACCCTGTACCACTCAGATACGCATTTTGACCTTGTTATAGTTCATTAGAAAATCAAATTAAATCAAAGACATTTCTTAATTGATTAAAGTTTATAAGGCTTGATTTGCAACCCTAAGATACTGATGAGCAACAAATAGAAAAAAACCTGAACAGCCTGTGAGTAAGTGGCAGGTTGTTCTTATTTTCTGCTGGTATATAGCCGTTTTTAATTGGCTTCTGAGTGGGAAAGGGTTAATTAGAGTTTTGATGCAGGTATTTTGTTGGTAAGGTAGCATATATGCAGAGATTGCATAACTACAGACTGTCACGGGATTCCTATATTCCCAATTGTATATCAAAGTCTTATATCTTCAGAATTCAATATTCTCCAGTATTAATTATCAGTTATAATACCTGCACATTAACATAAATCAATACCCGTTATGATCATATTTAACCGGTATACGGTTTTATTGCGAATGTTCAAATCTTAAGAAATTTAAACCTGCTTAAATTGGAGAAATGGTTCAACTTTTATAATTGATCGTCATTTCTGCCTCCTTGTCCAGAGCATTGAGGTCGCCGTGGTGTAGTGGATGTAGTGTCCGATAGGCGACTGGGAGGTTACGGATATGATACCAACTGCGGGAGTATTCTTTAAATCTCCCAAAAGACACATACTACTGGTTCTTTTCAGGAAACAAATTCAAGGGCGCCCAAATAAGTCTTAGGCTTGTGATTCAATCAAGCCAAAATAAACTAAGAGCGTATGTTAAAATGTTTGTCCCAAATGCATCTGGTTCTGTTCTAACTGTTTTGAAGTAAAATATTAGCGTAATTTAAGATTTAATGATATATCATATGACAGTTCTTCTGTGCATATTAAAGGCCTATTGTTATATTAAAACTTCCAACATTAGATCCAGAGGTAAGGGAATTCTAATTTTAAATATTAAACGGTTTCTAAAATGCAGGCGTCTTTATAAGACTGAGTTCAAGCTAGATGTTTACATAGACCATGGCACTGTCTTTCATCTTTATTATGTCTTTCCAAATTTAGCGTAAGATTGAATTTTATAGTACAACCTTAGGTTTAGAAGAGCCAGAACTATGTGTCAAAACCATGATTTGAAAGTCAGTACACAGCGAAATCATTTGAATGCAGACAAGTGACTGACTGAAAATGTACAATACACTATTAAAGCCTAATTAAAGAACAGCCTGATTTTTTTTTAGACAGCACTTGTTACATTATAGATCTGTTTCTTATGATGGGCCATCCATGTAGATTAAATGCGTACGATGTCTCTTATTAATGAAGATTGCATATTTTTACAAGAGTTTATCAGAGTAGTTGTAAACAATATACGCATTCAATAAAATCCATTGCCTTTGTATCTGCACTTTACTCTTGAAGCAAAGGCAACTGAAAATTGTGGTAAAAAAAGAATGAGAATATCCTACAAAAACTATGATATTTTACTCCCACATTTAATTCACGCTTTAACCAACTGCACTGAGTCTGTGTGACACTCTGGTTTAACACAATCAAATTTACATCTATCAAACATATTCGCTAAACCAATAGCAAACTAATCCATACACACGTGACCGAATACACACCGACAATCCACTTAATTACTCTGTTAAGTGTTACTTACTTTTCATTTAGATATAAACGTGGTTTCTGTGCACTTCGACATTGATAGTAACTGTTTTAATATCAATTAGTGCGTGTTATCTGGGATATTAAACCGATATACTGTGACATTCACATTGA
The DNA here is from genome assembly GCF_020536995.1 of Dreissena polymorpha. Classification (NCBI taxonomy): domain Eukaryota; kingdom Metazoa; phylum Mollusca; class Bivalvia; order Myida; family Dreissenidae; genus Dreissena; species Dreissena polymorpha. The sequence goes on from NC_068360.1 coordinate 39,689,166, forward strand.
CAGAAATTTTCAGCTTTAAAGTTTTATTTGTTGAAAGTGAATCAGCAAAATGGCATCACTTCCCATGTCTTCTGTCACTGAAGATTCTTATATTGATATTGATTATTATTGTACAGATTGCAAAGAGCAGAATATTGTTTTAGTTGCGGATTTCTACTGTAAAATATGTGTGAAATTTTTCTGTAGAACATGTATTAAATCACATAAACAGCATAGAAGGCTGTTGAAAAAACAACCTCCTTATGGAAGGGATAAACTTATAAAGTGGCCACTTTCTTTGAAGATGGAGAAGTTCCTTATGACATGTGACATACACAAGGATGAAAGATTGAGCATGTACTGCCGAGACCACAGTCAGCTGAGCTGCAATTTATGTGTTGACTTTAGTCACAGGTATTTCCTGGGCTAGAACCATTGGCCTTTGGATTAAAAAGCTTTGGACTAATCATCTTAACCACTGCTTTAAAATTATATCAGTTTCTAATGGCGATTACTCGTATACAAAAAACTATTTTCATTATGAGTCTGAGGGTTATTTCACTCACTGATGTACAGTGATATTTTCTTTTCTTAAATATCGGACAATCTGTTAAACAGATGCGTTTAATAATTATACGCAAATGTGTGAGCTATAAACACAATTCACCATTATAATGACTGCTATGAATAACTCTTTGTTTGATTTGAGTGTCAAATTTCAGATAATTATTCAAGGTTTGTTTTTAATGCCAAATCACATTGTGCTTTTTTGAAACAAGCCATTGCTCAAACTGATTTGATTGTTTGCTATACTTTAATATACGGAATCCGGATAGTGCACGATATTTTGCGCGATACACGAAGCGACACACGATAATATGCGCGATACACGAAGCGACGCGCGAGAATTTTCCACGAAATATCGCCCTTGTGTAGGTGATATTTCGTGGTAAATATCGCGCGTCGCTTGGTGTATCGCGCAAAATAACGTGTGTCGCTTTGAGTATCGCGCAAAATATCGTGTATCGATTCGTGTGTCGTGTGTCGCCCTTGATGAAAGAAGGTCGAGATTATAGATGGCACTATCCGGATTCCGTATTAATAATATATCAAGCCCTGATCACTAAGTTGTAAATGATATGCCATTTCTTTTGTACCATAAATTAAAGGGGCCTTTTCACAGATTTTGGCATGTTTTGAAGTTTGTCATTAAATGCTTTATATTGATAAATGTAAACATTAAATTTTAAAAGCCCCAGTAAAAAATCAAAAATAAAATATATAAAAAGGAAAAAAAAGTAGCCCGCAGCAGGGCTCGAACCAGTGACCCCCGGAATCCTGAAGTAAAAACGCATTAGCAAACTGAGCTATCCTGCCAAGCATGCATAAGATGCGTATTTTATACGTTATAGAAGCAATCTTCGTAGTTTCACAAATTTAAACGACAAGAACAGAACTCTCCAAATTATTCAATCGTTTCGCGTTGCAACGCTTTATAATTTTTAGGTTTTTAAATCGTCAAAAGGTGCATATAATGGCTATATTAGACCATGGCAAATGTTCAGTATTACTGTTTCCTCACAAATATCATAACTAAACCGAAAATTTGCGAATCTGAAACACCTTTTTTCAATTTTGTCAATTTACCGAATCGTGAAAAGATCCCTTTAACGAGAGCGCTAACGGCGTTTAACATCTGTTTGCATGATACTGGGAAGTTTCTGCTGAAGTAGCACTTGTCTTAATGAAAGCCTTAAGGGCTATCAAAAACATAAGTGTTTTTAGAATAAGTACAAATAAATGAAACAAGAAGTGGTGAAATATTGCAAACCATCCTTTATCATCGTAAAATCAGAAATATGTATCTAGTGAGCTTGGTATTTTTCGAGCAAGTAAATTCCCGGATGCAAATGTTATTTCTAATTTTCTAGACGTTTCTTTATGCTCTTGTTTTAACTAACGTTTTCATTACATCATTAATATTTACGAGATTAAACGACTTTATTTGGAAGCTAAGGTAAACATATATATCCTTGTTTTTCTTGTTTCGTTTGTTACAATTAATTACACTGTTACGATCGCTTCATTTTCATTTAAGCAGATAGAAACAATTCGTTGTATTTGTTTTGTTGTTGTTGGTGTTGTTCTATTTACCGACATCGTAACATTCGCAAAATATTACATGCACGCTGAATTTTGAGCACACATTCTGATGTTTTTAATCAAATTATTCAAATAATTTCTAATAGAATGCAACATAATTTGCAGATCTATATCAAACTACTGTGATATGACACCCCCTTTCTTACCACCCAAAGTCGCAAGGTAAATGTGTGCCGTTACAATGTTTAACGATATTATAGCCCTAAAAAAACTCGACAGTCATCTGCAAGAAAAAGTTTATTTATTTATCCGATAAACTTTAAAAAGTTATGTACCCCTTTATCAAATACAGTGAAAAAGTATGATATCTTAAAATCAAATACGAGGATATTCATTTAAAAAAACAACACATAACTGCGGATGCAAAAATGACCACATTTATTGAAATTATGGCATAAATGAGGTAAGATGTGGAACTTCGATAATTTGATAAAAATCTCGTTCCTATTCACGTTTTAAAGGTTTTTTTTCAAATGTCATAATGTCAAATGATCATTAAAAGTCTTTAATGTTTTTTTTTTATAGAATTAACTTTTTTATAATAATAATAAAAAAAAAACAACACTGCCGCCCTCGATATTCAAACCCGTTTCGTCATGATTGGTAAGTGGATGAGCTACCACTGTGCCACTGTTATTTTTTGAAGCGGAAAATAATGTCTATGGTAAACTGAAGGGTTAATCATGTGATAGTCAAGATTGCGACGTCCATGCCGAGACAGTTATTTTGCGCAGTTTTATACCCTTTATTACTTTCGTTTAATTTTTAAATGACGCTCACTTTCCAGCCATATCGTTAAAAGGTGATAAGCGTTAATTTCGTATTAAAATTCGCTTTATATATCGACTATACTACCCGCAAATTTTCTTTGGGGAGCGTAATGAGGTCTTCCCGCTAAGAAATTTTGCAGCGAGTAAAGTAGAGGTAAATAGCGAATATTATATGTTTGCAACCCACTTGCTGAATTTGAATGACCTTAATGTGTACATACTGGTTAAGAAAGGAATTATTTATTCGACGAATGTTGGCAGAATTATGACCCTTTGTGTTTATTCTCTGAAGAAAATATACTCCAATATTTTTAATTTTCATTTTTTCACTGCTCAAACTTTCACAGTTTTCTCACCTCAATGTGAATATGATCGCTTTAAAATGAATTCTGACTGCGACCAGTTTGACTGAATTATGGCTCTTTGTGTTTTTGTATATTGTATTATGTGACAGGGCTGGACAATTGACGTTGTTTTTAAATAGTTGAAGGTAATAACTATCATAATATAAAAAAAATTCTGTGTCCAAACATGTGTTACGGGGGCTCCGGTGTATGTGATACATTTCTAGCTAATTAAATTATAGCTCTATTCATTTGTTTCAGACAGTGCTCTAGAGTGATGCGAATATCAGAGTGTGGTAAAGAGCTAAGAATAGACACGCATAAGCTGTCATTGAATATTCAATCCATTCTCTATCAAATGAAGAGCCTGCAGAACAATCAAGAGACCAGCATGAAGTCTTTGCAGAACTCATACACAGAACATATAGAAACCGTGATAGAAGAAATGCGTCAAATAATAAACTCAAGGTTTGTCACTAGTAAGAAAGAACTTTCACTAGAAGAACTGAGTTTGAACATAGATTCGGTTTTAACAGATTTCGAGAGAGGTATTTTGGAAGAAATTAAAAGTGAAACTATATTCATAAAGGATTCCATTACACGATCTATACACAACTGCACCAGGCTTAAGAATGACCTTACACAATTCCACGACTCCATCCGCAAAATTGGGAATAATAAAGCGCTATGTCTAATAGCCAGCATGAAATGTGAGCACACAATACAGCAGGCATTGAAAGTGCTGGGAAAGTCAGGCAAGGTGTTTACATTCCGTGGGAAGTCTGAGCACATTGTGAACACACAAAGTGATTCAGTCACATGTTGTATCACAGGCTGCTGTGTTCTCCCAAATGGACAGGTCCTGGTTTCAGACAGCTCGAATAAGAAAGTCAAGCTGCTGAACCAGCAGTACCAGATGGTGAGTCACTTGGACGTGTCTTTTACTACATGGGATGTGTGTCCGATCACACCCAATGAGGTTGCAGTTACTGTGCTTGATCTAGGTAACACACACATGGTCCAGTTTATCAAAGTTGGCACAAGCCAGCTTGTCCCGGGCAAAGCATTTCAGTTACAGCATGCATGTAGAGGTATTGCACACCACCACGGTGACCTATTCATCACTTCTGGTACTGCACTGTATAAGTACTCATTGAGTGGAAAACTGGCCTGCATACTCTATGAGGATGCAGCAGGTGAATGGACAGGTAAGAATCATGGTCACCTTGTATTTGAATTACAAAATAATTGTCAATTTTATTATAATATATTTGTACTCATTGATTGTTACCAAAGCCAGGGCAGTATTTTCACTGTCTTCACATTACACGTCTTTAAATGTAGATATCATGAATTATATTTTTCATTTTACTTTTTTAATTGGTATAGTAAAAGACTTGATTCAAAGGTTTCAATATTGGTTGTTTGAAACTTGATTTTTCTTCTTATTAACTCTTTAAAAACAAGACTTCAGTCGTAGCATGTTTTTTTCGTATTTGTATATGTATAGGAAATATATTACTATTATTGTTGCATGTAGTTACTTTCATATGAACATGTTGATTGAAGTTTATGATTGTTTTCCTCTGTGTTATTGTTTCTATCTATGTATTGTACTGCACTGCATTTCTAACTCACTTATCGCGTTTCAACATGTATAACGTTTACTGAATAATCTGATAAAAGAACATTCATGTCACACTCAACTATTTATTATTGTTTGATATCATATATTTCAGATGTGTTGCCTATTATAACAACACATAGGTATTGCAATGTAACCTGCAGTATGCTAAGATTTAACATTTACTGTAAGTTAACATCTCGATGTTACTCTGTTTACAGCGGGAAGGTGTGCTGTGAGTCCCACAGGAAACACCCTTTATATTACCCAACCCTACCAGGACAGGCTCCTCACCCTGGCCAGGGATGGAACAGTCCTGGCTACATGCGAAGCCCCAGAACTGGAACACCCACGTGGTGTTCATGTGACCCCTGAAGGCCAGGTGCTTCTCTGTGGTTGGGGGTCTAACAATATACTGCAAGTGGACTGGGAAGGAAAGGAAGAAGCTGGCCACTCTGACTACATGGGATAGGGATGGAATGAAGGAGGTCCCATGGTCAGTCTGCTACAGCATCACCGCATCCTCCATTATTGTAGGGCAATATGGACATAACAAAATCCATGTGTTAAGAGTGGATTAACTACTTGCACAGGTATGTATAAGTTGTTGCACTACGTGAATTATACTACATGAACATTGACAATATGCTGTTAAAGAGAGTATGCATGATGTTATCAAATATTTATGAATTTATATAAAATGTGTAAAAAAGTATTATACATATATTTCAATATAAATTAAGATAACAGTTAAGAAGAACATTTGTCGAAAAATGCGAAATAAGCCAGATATTTAATTCTGAAATCGAAAATGTCTGTACAGTAGAATTCGCCAGCATGTTTATCATGCATGTACGATGTGAATCTTAATTTAGTTTCAGTGCAGATTTGTTCATACGAAACAACGACACAATTTTGTTTTACGGATCATTTTAATTTCCTGCAACGATATCTATTCATACGACACACGAACAATAACTCCGATCCTAATAAAAAGACGAATGCATCGGTTATTGTAGGTAAACATGTTCGAAATATCTTCGTCACAATCGGCTCGGGATACTTATTTGTCTTTGCTGCATGTTATGAAAATTGTCTTCAATGTATAATTTTTCTTGCCTATTTCGTGTTATTGAAACATATTTTTTTATCAATATTTTACAATTTAACACATATAAAACCGTGCATACTCTCTTTAAAGCATTAGAGCAGTGTCACTTCAGAAAACAACAATTCGTGTGTAGTTGCAGGTACAAATATGTTTCGTAAATATATTGTAATTTACATATATAAAATGTGAAGTTTTTCTTTGAACAATGTAACTAATATATATTATGTTATGTTGGTTAAAAGATTTTTTAGTATTGTCTTTAATAGCGAGTTGTCATGATCTGTTTATGAAAAATCTAAAGAATATTAAGTGTTTATTTAATGTCTGTACATAGATACTTATGGAAAGGGCAATCAGTGTTTCTTTCACCGTTGTTTTGGAATTTGCCCGGGGCGCTTTAAATTCGGAAAACATGCGTACTTTTGACTAAAATGGAAATGAATTTGTATTTAATAGTATGTTTTTCGAAACCTTCAATTGGGAGGTTAAGGTAGTCAATTGGGACGAATATATACTTTTTAGCTCGGGAATGGGGCCGAATTTCGGCCAATCCTTTAACAAAGAAACAACAACAACACTGGCGCTGAACGATTTTTTGTAACTTTTATTTATACAAATATATCATGTTAGAAATGAACATTGCTTAATACTTTTTATGAAATGTGAACTCGTTATTTTTAGCTGTAGAAGAAAATATGTTGATATTTTCAGTGATTTTTACAGAAAATATATTAAGACAATAAATCTGGCTGATCTGCTTTGCCCGGAACGGAAGACCAAACTTTCACCCGTCGGGGAAGATTTTTCAAGCTTCTGTCGCACCCCATGGAGTCTACTTGCACATTTAAATCTGATATTGTAACACCGTAAGGTAACTACATTTCTTTTATTAGTGGACTGTGTTGAGTATTGTAGTCTTGCGATGGCAATTTGTTTGTAATAAACGTTGTTGATATCTGGATAAATAACGGTAATTAAATTAAAATTATTTGGTAAAATCTAAAACATTTTCCCTGGTTGAAGTAGTAAACACGACGGTCCTAATGGTAATTATGTGATGTTTTACCGTTGTCTCACAGGTTTAAATCTATTTTCCTACGTGGACGTAATCGACACAAGAGTAGCCAGGGATGCTAGGCGTTGTCTCTTTCGGGCAGCAACCATGCCCCGTAGACAGGAAGACGATGACCATTTTATGGGGCGCGCATTGAAGACGTATAACAAGGAGAGCAACACGTTGGTCAATGTAAGCGTGAAACATCTTCATATCAACGTTTCTACTACAGTTTTTAAATTAAAACTTGGGGTCATTGTGTGATGTTTAATTTACTTTAAACCTATTAATTTTAGCTCGATTGACTCAAAAGCCTCAGGCTTATTCAAACGCTATCGAGTCCGTTTCCTGGGCCTAGAACCAGCACTTGTTCACTTTCGGGGAGATCTAAGGAACCCTCCGCTTGTGGGGATCGAACCCGTGACCTCCACATCGCTAGGTAGACACCACATTCACGGCGATCTTAGTGTGAGGTCACTGACCAAGTTCAATATACTTAGAAAATTGGTTTAGGTAATCATGGTCCATGTTTATATGTACTACAGATATTAAAATAACATGGACATGTGTGTTCACAGTCTCTCTGAACGTCCACTGACTAAAACATATAACTGTGACCAGCTTTTAAGCAAGATTATGACGTCATTTGTATTGGTAAAGTCCGATTAAGGGTTGTCAATATAGGTAAATAAGGTTTGCGTGCAACAAATACATGTACACATCTCATTAAGTATTACCAATATTCACGCTTTGGGAATCATCATACGAAGTCCTAAGCTAAGGCGAATAACGCTTAACTAAAATTAAGCACAAGTATGCCCCTTTTTTACTTTAACAATTCTGATAAACGGTGGTAAGAACTCCAATCTCTAGCTGGCATGAAGACGATTGCTATGCATTTTGGGGTCACTTGGGTCAAATCACCTGCAAACAAAATTACAATATTTTCATCAAAACTAAAGTGCAACATAGGAAACTCTTTTTTATCACTGTTGCTAAAATTATATCAAAGATTGCGTTCAATAACTTCACATGGATAACGATATTGTGCTGAACTCGTGTTTAGGAAAGTTACATGCGAAGAATAGGGGAGCTTGCTGTTATGGGACACCTCATGTTAGGATGATATATATTGGTAACTTTATACATTTGATGAATTGCATTTTTTAAATAGATGTCTTGTTTTGTCTTCAGGGGCCTAACCGTCTCCAGTTCTAGCTCAGAGGACGATATTCGCCACCCCCTTCATCTCCGTCTTCTCTTACGCAAAACTGGTCGCGATGACGTAGAAACTATAGCGTCTACCCAACCTTTTGGTGGTCCCGAATTATGGATCCACTCTGTCAGTAGTGAATTGAATCAGAGAAATCAATATTGTTTCTTAAACACTTGCATGTGGATACGCTCAAAACGAAATCAAATGTTAAACGGCCGTTAATGTCTGACGTCTTGTATCAAACATTATGAAAAAGTCCACTTATATAAGATCCAACGACTATGCCTGATTTAACAGATCCACAAAGTATTAAGTCAACGAACAAGTAGAATCTTTCAATATTAAACAGGTAGATTGTCTTCAAAACAATGCTGTGGCATTTATGTATTTAAGATAATTTGTGTGTTCCAAATTCATGTACAAAAATGAATTCGACTATAAAGAAAGAAGTTAACCTTTTCATTAAAAAATGTTCTGCTTTCTCTCTCACAACTACAGATCCTCAATGTTGTGGACGTGAGCGAGCGAACAAGGATATGCACAAATGGATGCTTCAGCAGCAAAAGCAGCATCAATCATCAGCAACAACAAGCAGCAACAACAACAATGTTCACAATGGCAATCAGCCGTTCTCTGGACAAAGGTTTCCAAATACAATGTCGGTGTAGCGTAGTGGATATTGTGTCTGCCTTGCAACTGATAGGTCACTGGTTCAAGCATTACTCATGGGACGGTCTTTAGATCAAGGTCTGGTTTTACCTAGGAAACGGACTCGAGAGCGTCTCAATAAGGTGTTTTATGCAAGTATTAAAAAAATGTTTAAATGAAATGTTTAGGACTTGTTCACACATACAGTCATTGAAACTGTCTACCAGCACAGTATTCACAGTGTTAGATATTAAATCACTCGAAACAGGTGTTGACGCAAGCAAGCTTACATGTTTTGGACAGTCATGTAGTCTGCCTTGTAGATACTTGGCCTAACACGTGTTCTTTAATACACTGATGCGATGTCTTAACAAATAATATCAATGCCAAGGATTTATCCCGTATATTTAGGTTAAGTACGATCTAAATTAGTATCTAAATATGTACTTGTGCAGTTGGGCCTTTGTTTTAAAAATGCTTTGGAAGAGCATTCTCCGGAGATACGTGATGAATCCGGCCAGAGAAGCCAGGTACTAAATAGGCGCTTAAATGCCTGGTTTGTCCGAGATAATGCCGTAGGACGGTAACCCATATGTTCCTTATGCAATCTCGAAATGTTATCCAGATTTGGTGCCCATAATGAATTCTGTTAATGGAACATAGTCCCAAGTGCTTAAGTTGGTGTGACAATGTTGTTGAACAAGTCAATTTTTCTGCCCGTATAAGTATCCCCACATAGCACGCATGGTTGCATTCGCCATTCAAACTTGCGGGGTAGACTTGTACTTAAAATGGTACCGGTTACCGCTTAAATAAATAGCAGACGTGTTGGTGTGTATAACTTTCCTAAACGCGGGCGCTTGACATTTTACAAAGCTCAACACGCTTTATCGTGGTTTAAAATGATATGTTTAAAATGAAACAAACTAATTCTTGCACTATGATTATTAATACTAAACACAATGTATAATGTCATGTTCGTAACCTGAATACCAGTCTGTTTATTATGCCGCAATACGCAATGAGTTCTTGAACAGTAAACAGAAGTTATCATATAATTGCGTTTTTGTACCTAGAATGACTGTTTTCGCTTATGTTTTGATCAGCATTGGTTATGAGAATACACGTGGATGTGTATTAAGCATAATCACCCACTCCCTTATATTGGTTCACTATGATATTATTTGTTTAATGTTTATACCACATGTATACTGATATATGTTTCGTTGTACTCTAGGAGATGTATTTACCTAAACCATATCAATTTGATTTCATTCCATGACCGTCAATACATTTCAAACATATGTGTATATACGTTTACTCTGTTTATAATGTCAATGTTAACCGTGTTGACCGCTGACGAAGTGTAAAAAATTTATTATAAATATTATACATATTATTCTTAGTTATGTACGATTGAACTAAGTCAGTAATATATTAAAATCGTAAGATCTTTAATGTTTGTGGATCGAACTACTTTTGCATTCCCAATCGATTTAAATTAGGATTCAAATATTTGATCACAACCCAGTATTAGCCATGGTTATCTCTAAATTTTAGTTTTTGATTGACCAAGCCACGTTTTTATAACAGTTCGGATATACAATGTCGTACTAAACCACATTAAACGATAATCTTTCATCGTTCAGTACATCAACAACAACAATATACAGATGTTATTGTTATTGAGGGTTACTTTTTTCCCTTTTTTGTTATTTTTTACTGGAGATCTTCAAGCTTCAAAACATGCCAATTCTGTTGGACAGCCCCTTTAATTGATGGTATTTGATATGAAAAATTTAATACCCGGCTAATAAATAACAAACACTTTTTCACTGGCATACCTTTAGAGAAATTTGAAAATAAAGTGCTAAATATGGGACAAATCCCTGCATCGTCGACTTTAAATAGCCATATTTCAATAAATCCTGAATATTAATAGCCAGGATTTTTCTAACATACATGGTAATACCTCCTTTGCATGCACCAAAATATATTTTATTTAAAAAATGCCTTTAAACAATTATAGAACTGGATTTACTTACCCTACCGAAATTTTTTGAAATATATCGGCTACATCTCCTAGCATGTCCAATTTCTCACAGTATGTCGGGTTTCCGGGGGTGGATATGGGCATGTTTGACAGGTTTGATGGGCTATGGTCCGTTATAAAATAAAATCTTGTTACAAACTTTTAGTCCTAAATATGTCAATTACTCTTGATCACCGGTAAAATTGTTTTCTGACAGCGAATACAAAATGGGGCAAGAATTATGACGTGCAATCAGCATTTATGTTCTCAATTGAAATACCGCGGATATAGCGATACCGCGAGAATACCGATTCCGACTATGCTATAATATCGAGGTACACAAAATGTTATAGCTAAACACATTTGAACACATAAACTGCGACATTTTGATATTTTGAATTATTTTCAAACACTTTTTTTCGTTAGGGCTAATATTAAGATATTATTATTACAATGTGTAAAAGATAAAGATAAAAAAGTACCTCATTACAAGAAAGATGGCTGCATGATGTTTATTCGAAGAATCATCAAACGTTAGCATATAATGACACATTCCGTGTATTGCTGTTTTCTGAATATTCGTCGATAATTAGATTACAAATTGTACAATGGAATCGATTTTTTAACAAACACTTAAAAGATGTAAAGAACCCCAACTTGCATTGTGACTACTCTTAAAAAGATAATTAACAGCATAGTTTATGAATTGCTGTTCATCTAAACATTGTTTGGCTGAGATATAAGGTCTCAGCGATTATAATTCAGATGCAATCTCCACTCGGTATTTTGTAATACGACCTGGAGTTTTGTTTGCGATTTTTTATAAGTGACTAGATAAAAATGAGCTTTTTATACTTAAAAGTGAAATAGAATCGCCTGTCAAACTTGTTCGTAGTTTTCCATGAATGGACTCGATGTTCAACGATTCAAATAATAAAACATTAGCACATGCTAAATGATAACGTCGTTATCGGTATCCCCAAATTATCTTAATGCTGTAAACCTCTTAGAAAACACTTCAGATATGACATAAGTAACAACTGACAGTAATTGTTTTAAAGAAGCAGCTACATATCGATGATATATAGAAAAAGATGCCATGGCTGTATGTAGAACGTTTCACACAACCACCTTCAATTCAAACTCAACTTAAGGATGCTCGAGTAAGGCTCGATTTTGTTTGAATTACCTAAGTCTAAGACGATACTTGTATTAATATACTTAGCCGATGATAGCTTTAGGGAGTAACCGAAGCGTTTACTTTTTTCCCTTTTTTGGTGTCTATTAAAATCAAGAATTATCTTTCAATTCATTGACATATAGATGTGGATTTGAATTGATAATTATTGAAATTAAGTCAAATTGCATCTGGTAAACAAATAAAACCCATTGATTTATAAATGGATAGAGCATTTATTTAACTTGAGAAAACGGAACTTACTATTATAAACAATATAGCATACAGACACAACTGCATCGGACAAACATATTTCAAACGTCCATATTATAATAGCGAATTATATATTTTAAGGAAATTTTTTGCATTGACCCTTCGATCATGATGATCCTAGTTTTTTTGTATGATTTCTGAGGTTTGTGTATGTGTGTGTGTGTGTGTGTGTGTGTGTGTGTGTGTGTGTGTGTGTGTGTGTGTGCATTGCATTGGCAAATCTTTCAGTGATTATCTTTCATTTATGCTTTGGTCTGATTATGAACTTTGAGGCGGGCGCTGATTACATATGTTTTTATCATAACACGATTGTCCAAGAACTAGTACACAACAATTTGCTATATTACCAATTTGTGTTCAAATCGGCGCTCATGGAACGATTCTTACAATCATATTCACCGTTTTACATAAAAGCCATCATATTAGAGAAATATTTAATTGTATGTACTCACCATGTATCATATACTTAAATATTTTAATGATGCAAATTTTGTTTTATAACAGTTTATTGAGTAGAATTTGTTCGCAAACAAGAGAGTCACGATGGCCCTAATGCGCTCACCTGAGTTCTAGGTACATCAATTATTTAATCCTAAACTGCTTTCCTAACTTTTTACCACCTTTGACGCATATTCAAACATGGCATTGATATTGTCATGAAAAACATTCTGAACATATTATATCAACCTTGAGTTTTAAATGTGGTTGCAAGTATGGTCATACTGTTTTTAATGCACATGACACGTAAGCTATATATCTTTGCATATATATTAACAAGACAACCATTTGGACCAGGTATCATCAAGATGTTTTCATAAATATGGGTTTTAGACTGATAACAAGATTCTTATAAGATGTGTTATTTTGACTTAGTTTCCCGAGGAAAGATCCAGAGATGAAGTTGGCCTAGATATTGATGTGATAAACATTCTGACCAAGTTTGATCAAGATTGAGGCATAAATGCGCCCTAAATCGTGATAACAAGTGTTTTTTCCAAGTATTTACTTGATGTCATATGTTTTGAACGCATGTAGCCGCGATGCATACTAGGTCTTGATATTGTCAAGGTAAACATGCTGATACATTTCATACAGATTGACAACGAAAGTAGCCCTTGGAGCGGTGACGAGGTATAAGACGCTGGCGACGGAAGGAGGATGTAGACTGCCCTCAATATCTTAGCATTAGCAATTCGTGCTCGGGTGAGCAAAACATGATGTAACATTATTTTTTTTATTTTTTTATATTATCTTTTGCATGCAAATGTACTTGAATTTCAAATATTTTTTAAAAGCTCGGATTAAGCCAGACTCAATATTCCAGAGGTTTGGTAGGTGGAGGTGCAACGATTTATATTCACGTTGAACAATATAGAAAATAACTTCGTCTATTAAACCGCAAAAACCAAGAATTAAGTATTCGGTACATGAAATCTTTTAGTGGTCCTATCCAAAGTTTCTTCAAATTATGACGCTGTTTTAAGAACTGTCCCCATTACACACGTGAACGATCTATGGCCATATTACCTCCTCGGTTTTTGGATACTGCGATATCTGTATTTATACCGTCTTTGACGTGCTAGCGTCTGTCAACATTTAAAGCAAATGGCATATTGAACCGCTTGGCAGAATTTGACGAAACTTTATAGGAATGTGCATTGGGCTGTCTTCCATGGCAATTTTGCAAATGGCTCGGTTTATTGATTTAATAGGTCACATTGAACAAAATGTGTTAAATTGCAATCCAAAAGAAACTACATGGCGCCGAGGTTAGACTATAATTCTGGCTTTGTACCTTGATAATATGTGGCCTTGGTAATTTGGTATTTTAATCGAGGACGCCTTTGTTTTTGTATTATTTGACGATGTAATGTAAATGTGTTACATGACATATATTAAAACGATATTTAATATAATCTAACTAGAACCGTCACTGTTAAACATATTCAGGGATATTGATAGTTTAATATGCACTACATAAGCTGACATTACATTCAAACTGTTGCTGTGCTAAATATGTTTGTATATCCCACCATCATGCGTGCATTTCTCGAATGAGAACCAATGATAGATGATAATTGCTCACCTGTATAATTATGACATTCAATAATGGACCAGACAAAAATGACTGAAATTACTGTTATGACCTTACTTAATAATTCATTTGTTTGATATAACACAGCTATGGTGGAGAAAAAAACGACTTGTTATTAAAAAAAAGAGAACAAAATCACTAAACAAATCCAGGCAAACATACCTTACATCCATTTATTATACATACATTTCGTCTTCGATTTATCTGTTAACCGATGTTCAAGTAAATTATATTTCACTATTTTTTATATACAGTACAGCTCACGCAAAACCAACAAAGTCCGCGGCTACGCCGCGGACAGATTCTTCTGTTAACGTATTTTCGCCGCGTATTTACTCGGCATGATGCCGAGGCACTCGGCGAAATTTCGCGGAGTGACGCCGCGTCTGTTTTTGCCTCGGCATCGATTCGCGGAGTAACGCCGCGTACATGCGGCGATTTGCCGAGTATAACTATTTACAAATATTGATTGTATACTAATCTATAACACATGTTATCGAAATATAGAAACATACACAGACAATACGCTGGTATGTTTACTTCTGTGCGATTGTTAACATTTCTCAATATCTGCATACATTAAATTAAATTATCAATCGAATGTCATCTGTCAAAACAATTATTGTGTGTGTCGGTAACTAGATCTACATTGAGTTAAAGTTTACACAATTAAATCCCGTAGATTCGAAAAAAAACGTTTATTTTCATAAGATTTGCTATAATGCATATAAGAACCAAACCAACATACACAGACGACACAAAATATAAATAATGTTGACTATTTGATGAAAATGATGCTTTTATTTTAAAATAAATTACTATCGCTTCATGCCGATTTTCAGAAAAAGTCTTCAGGTGATATACACATACGCAGTGGGAATACCGCCGTGGATGTCGTGATATTTTTTCTATTTACTTTATAATGTTGAAATGTTAACAATGTGTTGTGTCTATATATATTTCAAGTTCTCAATCATGAATTCCCAATTGTAACGCTTGACTCCATAGTTTTCTTGCAAGCCTAATTTTCTTACGTATTAATTTATCTGTGTTTTTCTTTCATTTTCAGCTCGCAACAAAATTTAAGGTCAGTGTGCGTCTCCCTGTACTTGCGTTGAAGGACATCGATATTACAAAACAACAGAAGTAGATAGATCTACGTAAAAAGTGGATTTATTACACGAAAATATTAATCTTTTTTTAGAACAATACACCAGACATATTTACATATATTTACATAACAGCTGCAATGTTTCTATCATATTTACAAACAAACATGAGACCACACACACGCACACACACACACACACACACGCAAACACACGAACCCACCGTACACGTACACACACACGTACACAGTCACACACATACACACACACTTACAAAACTAAAACTGATGATAATCAGCAATGTTCTCATTACTTATGGTGATCTGGACCTCACCACGTGTCCGTTTTTCTTTCCGTCGCAGACGTTCATTTATTCTTCCAACAACGGCTGTCCATACAGTTGCAGAGCGAGCCTCTTTGTAGAAGAACTTTGTCATTTGTTCGACGTACTGGCGCCTTGAACCTTCTAATGGCTGTTTCCCTGACACCCCATGCCAATTATACAGATGGCGGAGCTTATCTGGTCCAAATAGCTCAGGGAACACGTGGGGCATGAGGAGGCAGGCAAAGTGGGCCTCGTTGTGGGCCTCCCTGTGTATGGCTGCCACAATAACCTTATCAACAAGGTCGCCGCCAGTCGGTTCTTGGGGATTATCCTCGTTGATGATGGGAGCCAGCGGCTCACGCTGCTGCTGGCTCTTCTGGCTGATGGACACCTCCAGGCGCTCCAAGCGACTCTCCACAGCAGTTAGGCGCTTACCAACGGTCACTATTGAGCGTTCAAGGGATCCTAGCGCCCTTACTTGGTTTCTCATCAGCTCCTCCATCCGGTTGAGATAGGTGAAGACCTGTATAAATGTAATTCCTGGCTCGAACCTGAAACTTCGAGTCCTCCAAGAACTGAACGAGAAAGAACAACGTCTCCGCTGCCAGCAGATGTCGCCGGGTCATTTTTCACAGCGTACACAACTAATCCAATTCACAACACACAACAATCCACAACACTTAACAACAAACACTGGCAATGTATATTAAATATATAAGTCGCAAGTTACTCCAACATTTGATATCAAAGGGAACTCAGCAATACGTTTATAACTAAGACAGGAAAAACGAGCATATATAGGTATATCTGATGCAAATTAAGAAAAAAATAACTCAAAATGTCACCCAAAGTTATTATAACATTCAAATTTTAGTTCGTCGTGGCTTCAAACTGATAATTGCATAAATAACACACAATTATCACTCCTCGAGGTGCGGGAGCCTTCAGCTAGGTGCGAACATGGTTTCTTTTACCGTCGGCGTCTTAAAAGACAGAGTAAAACCTGTCATGTGCATGGGTGTAAAATACATGTTGACATTTGAAAAAGGAGACATTCATTTTATATTGGCAATCCCGAATTGTTATACAAACAAACACGTGAATAACAAATCATTTTTTTTTATTGTTACACATAATATTAACTTGCTTTAAACATTGAAAATCATTTTCATAAGAATTGCTAAACACAAATGAGAACAAAACCCATATAAATAGACGACACAAAATATAAATAAGTTTGACAATTTAAATTCAAACATTTACTTCAATTTTTTTCCCGATTTCCAATAAATGACTTGTAGATGTTGCATAAAATCTAAAGATAAATTAAGTTGTTTATTGGTCGTTTCAAAGGAATTTGACCGACACACGACGCTTTTTTGTGTGCAATCAGAATACATTTCAACAATTGTTTCAATGATTAAGGAACTAAAAGAGCGTACCGCTAACGATACAGCGTGTTTGAATTTTATTTTATTTAGAGTAAATGTCATTGCCAATTAATTCGCGAGATGTTTTGGTACTTCATTTGAAATTCACTACGAAACTCTGAATCGAAATTAAAAGATCCCACTGCTGTCTGCGTTCTGAAGTTTTTATTTAGCAATAAATACACCAACGCCAATTATCCCGCTTTTTAATCCGGACAAAATAATTAATGAAATCATGTGCAATATTTATTTAAGACTAGAATTTGTAACAGAACATGAACTGTACACGACGCGCGCACACCGCGTCAGGTGACTTACGCATGTTGGAATACCCGTGTCCTGATAGGGCACTTATTTCATTTAATCTTTAAATAGAATCATATGCCGAAATCCATTTGATACTTTAGACAAATGTTGAACATTTGTGTAAATGAAATTGTTAAGCATTAGTTTCGTCAAAATTTACCAGAATTTGCTTTTACAAATGGAAGACGCATACACGGGATTATCGGGTAATGGATAGAAACGGGAGAAGTCGCATGTATGCGGTAAAGAATACGGATAATTTGGAAAGATGATGAAAATTCTAATAACGAACATTTTCAATGTATTATGTAGTGTATGTTTTTCGGAACGTAGTTACTCTACATTTAATAAACATTATGATGTAAAACTTTGGACCATTTTCTATCAAAGATAAATTATAGTTCATAACATTGTTCGCCGAGGGACTCGGCGTCATATCACCAATTTCCTCGGCATCATGCCGAGGCGTTTCGCGGAGTCGAGATGCGGAGTGACTCCGCGAATAAACGCGGCCACTCGGCGGCCAGATGGCCGATGCCGAGTCGACTCCGCGTACACTCGATGTCGCCAAACTCCGCGGATCGCGGAATTTGCTTGTTTTGCGTGAGCTGTACTGTATATACATTTACACAAAGTCAAAACGAGGGATATGGTAATGTGACAATTTATTTCACATATACTTATGCAAATTATTTGGAGCAAACAACACAGGTGATCTCACGGTTTTGAACGTTAGGTGGGCACTTCAGAGTTCCACATGTAGCCTCCACAAGGTAGATGTCCTTGCTGCCCTGACCGGATGCGTCGCCTACTTCCCACTCTGGTTGGGCGTCAAGGCAAGCGTAATTTGATGGCGATTTATTTTCACTAAGACCAGATACCAAGTACCCCCAGTACTCCATGGTCCAACCTGGATAACAGGATTTTCTACCGGGAATCATCACGGTTGATGAGCGGTTGGATATGCACACTGCACACGGGGCTTCGTATTCGTGGAGATTTGTTCCAAAGAACTGTGAGCCACCATCGCTGTGCTGAAAACCAAAACCATATTCTGCCCCAAAAACCCTTGGTGCATATCGTTGAGCCGAGTCATTGAAAACAGCCCATTCTGGATCGCCTGTCAGACAAATATAGTCGGCAGCCCCATTTAAACCTCCGTTGTTTCCTCCAGCAAAGCCTTTGAAAGCAATTGCATAATTAGTAGCACTTTTATAAGAGGCTCATGAAGTACAAGCCAATCAATACACAATTAAATTATTCGTTCAAGGTGCCGTTTTGAAAGAATCTCTTACACACAATTATACCTGAGTACACAAGCTCTGTTCCGTGTTGATTACATGATGTCCGTCCACATCTGATGTAAACGGAACCTATTACAGATAAACACAACCAACTGAAATCAATCATATTTTTTTCGGAATGTTATTATTCGGCAAAAAATGGCATAAAACATATAAAACAGAAATTGGAATTCTAACGGATTGAAACAGCCCAATTTATAATATTTTAGAGCTTTAGGCCACTCCAAATTGATTTGTTGGTCTACGGATTTTTTTTGAAAAAACGTTGAAGAGGCGAGCGAATTTTTTATTATTTTTTTTGAAAACAGGAAAATTCTCGAGCGAGCGAAGAGCGAAGAATAACAAAAATCACATTTCGATGGAAATATATTGCATTATCAAGAAATACAGTTTTAACCAGCTTTTTTTACATTCAAATAAATTCTTATACAAAGAATATATATCGACCTCATATTTATTGGAGTAAGTTGCATATGAACTTTGACCACGAAATATATATGAAATTATATCATTGAACTGAGGGCACATGTCTACCTACTGCTGCTTATATTTGTTTGAAGTTATAAACAGTGAAAGCTGTGAAAAGGTTTACCATGTTGCAAGCTTTGAAAAGGTATACCATGTTGCAATAGCACTTGAAGAGGGGCAAACATCAAAATGATAATGACAGACAGTCGGACAAAGCCATGCATAAAATCCATTGTCGCTACCTTATTTTAAAAATGGCATATCGATGGCTATAACGGTCTGGTATTTTTCTGAAATAAATTAATACATTACAAAGAACTTATTCGATGTTTCTGAAATACAAGGACCTAGCTGTTAAACATGTTTCGTCAACCATGTATTTTAAAAATTATAAACAATGTCCCTGTGAAACTTTTAAAACCAGAATTTAATGATTTTATGTTTATTTTTTGTTCACTTATAATTGTTTTATAGGAAACATTTGCCTACATATAGGGAAATACCGTCCATATGACCATTTAAGAAAGAAAAGCATAAACAATCTTACGCCATAATTCCCGATGTTGTTTGACATTGAACATGCTTCAACGGTATCTGCTGATAGTTGCATTTTCGAACGTAAACAAACACATGCAAATAAGTCGTTGAACAGAACGTTGAAAATGTGTTTATATTTTTAAGGGTACGCTGCAGCGACTTTTCACCGCAATTTGTTAAAACGGTTACGACAGCGAAAATATACTGCTCGCGCAGGAAGCCATTTGTTTGGTCGTCTCGATCGACTTTTTTAGCGTATGCACTTATCGATTTAACAGGTTACGAAACACTATATTCGGCATTCGTATTCAACGTCAAAATCGTTTCTGCTAGATCGCGGTTTTTTCACAAATTAAAAACAAAATGCGCTACAGTAACATAAGGACACAAAAATGAGTATTTTTTTTTTCAATTTTGAAAAAATAGGTGCGGCAAATCCGACGACCAACAGATCAATTTGGAGTGGCCTTACCGAAAAAAGCCGAAACAGTACTTGAATGTAAATTGACTTAGAAATACACGATATGCATATGCGAATCGTGTGCTACAGGTAAATATTCATTATGAGGCACATGATTTAGAAGGGTGAACACAATTAAAACCCGATAGGCGCATTGTCATGAAATTGTAATAGCATATCTTATTTAAACATAGGGAAACTTCGATCTGCACTGAAAGAAAGTCCCGAACACAACCAGTATAGTATGTTTGTTTTTAATCCTATGCAAACTTGTTCATACAAATAATAACATTCAAAATTATAATCAGACAGCATTAGATTGTTTTGCGCCGTTAGCTGCGCCATGTCCATACCCATCTTTTCGATTCTTGCCGTCAACGTCTGGACAGCTGCCGCCATATCCACGTCGTTGTGCAGAACCAACCTTTTGCTGGTATATGTAGAGTGGGCCATATGCATGAACAAAGAAATTGCTAACAAAAAAGCACATTTATGCTCGTACATTTTTCAATATCGTCTCTTCGTCAGAAATAAGTGAGAAAACTATTTAAAGGAGTAATCTGGAACAATAAATATAACGAATGATAAGATTGCGGCACATTGCATTTACTCTCAAGTGCCATGAACGCAATTATAACAGTTTTTGTAATGATATTGGAAACACAGTGACATCAAGTACTTGGATCATACCTCAATATTCTACCGATTATCCGGCAATTTAAATATTTGCTTATCGATACAGTTTTTATGATCCAAAAACCACAACGTCAAACAAAAACTTAAACAATACCAATAATATATTGTTATATTTGTAACGCAATTGAATTTCTAAATAAATACATTAATAAATTGGATTTTGTAAGAATAGTTAATTATAGAATCTTGTCATTTTAAATGGTGTTGCTTGCAATCAATTGCTGAGAATATGTATTTCAATCGTTCAACCATTGACGCACTGATATTTAACGAAAAGTTGCAAAAAATCATCATATTATTTGCTACATCTGTTCGAATTTAGTAAAAGATCGTGCTTTTGCAATTACACAAGTATGTACTTTTCGGTCGAAAAGGCAGCCAGGTCTTCGAATACGAGACCGTATCTGACGTAAAACACATGCATTAAGATGATTACACCATTGAACAGGAATATTCGCACTGCCATCGAATTTACATGATCGAAATCGTATTTAACAGTTGTTTGACGAATTGAAGAATAAAGAAAGTGTGCATGCTTGAGAATGCACACCAACTTAAATGAACCGTCGAATGCCATCTATCTTTTGAAATACTTGACGATAAGAAACCTGTGCTGGTTAATTGTTTTGTGCAAGTTGAATTGTGATATAATTTGTAATAGTTTTCACTAAGCCTAATTATTTTAAGTATATTTTTTAATTTTCTTGACGTAGGTTTCTCAATTTTGACAGACAGACAGACAGACAGACAGACAGACAGACAAGACAGACAGACAGACAGACAGACAGACAGACAGACAGACAGACAGACAGACAGACAGACAGACAGACAGACAGACAGACAGACAGACAGACAGACAGACAGACAGACTGACAGACTGACAATCAGACAGACTGACAGAATGACAGAATGACATACAGAGTGACAGAGTGAAAAACAGACAGACAGACAGACCGATGGATAGAAAGACAGACAAACAGACAGACAGAAGACAGACAGACAGACAGAAAGACAGGCAGACAGACAGGCAGGCAGGCAGGCAGGCAGGGAGGGAGGGAGGCAGACAGACAGACAGACAGACAGACAGACAGACAGACAGACAGACAGACAGACAGACAGACAGACAGACAGACAGACAGACAGACAGACAGACAGACAGACAGACAGACAGACAGACAGACAGACAGACAGACAGACAGACAGACAGACAGACAGACAGACAGACAGACAGACAGACAGACAGACAGACAGACAGACAGACAGACAGACAGACAGACAGACAGACAGGCAGGCAGGGAGGGAGGCAGACAGACAGACAGACAGACAGACAGACAGGCAGGCAGGCAGGCAGGGAGGGAGGGAGGGAGGGAGGCAGACAGACAGACAGACAGACAGACAGACAGACAGACAGACAGGCAGGCAGGCAGGCAGGCAGGCAGGCAGGGAGGGAGGCAGACAGACAGACAGACAGACAGACAGACAGACAGACAGACAGACAGACAGACAGACAGGCAGGCAGGCAGGGAGGGAGGGAGGCAGACAACCTTGGCCAGTGTATCAGGCAGGGAGGCAGGCAGGCTTGCAGACAGACATTTTATTCAGACTGTACAAAGTACATCGTTATAAAATTATAAAGTATAGGGTTACAATAGAGCTTTTTTAAGTTTTCAAATCATGAAAATAAGATGAACATAACAATTTTGTTCTTGCCATGTTCTAACCATAATGATATTAGGTGTTTATAAGGAATTCTTAAATTAACAAACACAGATTAACAATTGAGTTTTTATCATTTTCTGGTAAAAGATTCAAGTACTTAAAAATAGACGTTCTAGTAAAACAATTTAAAATAATAAGTTTCTTTCTCGTAACCAAAACAAAGAACACACGCCCACGAAATCAAATTAATCTTCGATATTATATGTGTATTAGAAAATAGACGATATCTTTGATGTTTGCGAAATAATTCCTTGATTAACGCCGTTTGTGAATGTTTTAGAGATGTACAAACAATCGAAATTCAAAAAAAGAAATATCCGAGACTTGTTTGTATTACGTCTTAATACGGCTTGTATGAAAATCTGTTTTAAAATATCTATATGCGTCTAACATGGAACTTTTTTTCCAATGCTAATACCATCTTGAATAAAAACAGTCAATAACTCTTAACAAGTATATTCACATCAATAAGAATAATTAAATACATAAAAAAATTCGCCTTAGAGTTTTGTTAATAAAATGACCAATCGCGAGAGCTTTTATTGTAGTCAGACTAAATCATCGACATATTTAATAATTATAACACGAAGTAATTTTAAACCAATAAGTCATAATATGTTATGTTAATGCATTATGTTCATGTATAAAAGGTATCTGTTTAATTACTCATAAACACAACCTTGAACGAGGTTAACATATAAATAACCTATTTAAAAATGTGAAATGAATGCTTTTCAGTCCATTTGACAGTATTATTCCTATTTCTTAAGCATGATTCAAGCTGGACCACGCATGCACCTTAACTCGCTGCTAAAAATGTTATCATTTAAATCGAATCCGATACATTTATTAACATTTAATGACGTTGTAAAGTGACGGTTTAACGTATAATCTTTTATCGCGAGATCTCCGCCTTAAAGTAATGAAACATAAACAAAGCATATGAACTTGTAAACGTCTTAAAATCGCCACTACAACAAAGCAAACCGTATCGTTCATTTATTGGTATATTCTTAGATCCATAACGGCCAGTGTGAATTCTTAACGAATTTACACAAATCCCGAAGCGTGTAACAATTTACCCAGATCAAAAGGCAATATATTAAGATAGCTTCCATAGGTTTAAATAGTTTTATAATATGCGTAATCCGGTCAAACAGTACTACGTTGTAATAGGCCTTGCAATTTTTGAATAAAGTTGGTAATTACCCGGTCCTTAAAGACAAAAGGAAAATAACTGCATATATTCAACGATTAACAATAACCTCCGAAAACCCGACATAATCTTCAAGATTCTGTTCACAGATAGATTGGCCTAATTTACAATCTTCTAAAGGCACTAGGAAACAAAGCTGAAAAAGTTTATTATCACTTGCATCAATATTATACGATTCTTGTATTCATGGAAATACATAAAGGGTGGCGCATTTAATCGCCGAACAACCCATCCATGAAGTTTACTGCTAATGCTTATGGTTACACCATTCATTATAAAAAAATAATTCAGTGCAGAACCCACAAAAGTGTCGAACAAATTTACAACACGCCTTAAGATGTTTTTTTTAATCAAATACCACAATATTTAAAACTTTGAAAGATTTAGCATTCATAAACTATTTACAGAAAAATTACGAGTATATTTAAAAGTACAGACGAGATAACTATTTTTTTACAATTTGTATTCGATCATTTTTATACAACCATCTAACGCCCTTATTTAGAACAGCACGTTTTCTGAAAACCATAATTCTAGATTTCGAAGTACTGACTTCTAAACTCCGCTTGTTGCCTTAGATTGCTAAATTATTGAAGTGTGTATGTAATTCTTGTGGCGTTTTGTCTTAAATCACTATTTCATCAATATAGTAAAACCAGCTTCAAACAGCTGAATACGAGCATTTGCATTATTTTGTATTACGTTTATTGAAGTTAAAAACTATAAAAAAACATAAGTTTTTTATTCTTTATCATTCACAGTTAACACATGAAGATGCGATATGCAGACACAAACTATGGTACGCTTAATATTTATACAATTTTAATTAATGCATCATGGCTGTTTTAAGGCAAATGCGGTTATTAATTGACACTGTGCCTTGGTAATGATACGTGTGAAGATTGTTTTTGCTATATATGCTTGCACATAAATTATTGAGAGTGTACGCATGTTTTATTATCGTCCGTTTAAAAAAAAACACGACAGATTATTGTAACAAACATTAAACAAACATCTCGGTTAAAAACAGTAAAAGGCACGAAGCCATCAAATTCATCGACTATACGTATACATTAAAAGAACACGATATTTTACAATAAAACTTAAGGACATTTATAATTATTACAATTGAAAACGAAAAATATCGTAAAAAAATAATACAACAAAATTTAATAGTCCATTATTAAAACTGTAAATTTTACGCAGTGTGCATGGTAGCGTGTATGTGTACGCGCGACTCTATTCGAATCAGGCTTGTAATTAAGTGCACACAATGGGATTTCGAAATAAATTTGAACACATGCTGTTCGTACCAAGACAATGTTTGTAATGTGTAACAACCATATCACTCACTAAAATGTCGAGGTCACAGTAAATTTTAAACACAATTCGTAAACATCTTAAAGGTACTGTCAACCAAGAATGACGTAAAAAAGAAAAGTTCTAAAATATCGTATTTTTTTACAATTATAAGTTTATATTGATTAAAATATAACGGCTGGTATATTACATTACTTCATAAGAAGTTCATATTTTCAGCATATTTTGTAATAAAATTTCGTGATGTGAAATCGAAAGGACATCGCGAAAATAGTTGACATAACGATATACACACTATAAATAATGCAAGTAGATTGCTCATCTAATATATAAGATATATATAATTCACTACGCATGCAACATTTGCATTCCTGTGTTTTACCACGTGACGATGATGATCAATCTACTGGCGTTATTTACAGTGAACTGGTAGTTACCTGGTAGACATACCCATTAAAATGTATTACCAAATATACTGAGAATACGAAAACTTAACAACTTTTTTCAAGAAATGTAATATACCAGTCGTGATATTTTTATCAATGTAAACTTATAAGTGTAAACAAATACGGTATTTTACAACTTTTCTTTTCTTCGTCGTCGTAGTTGACCGTCCCTTTAAGTGCTTGTTCATGTTCGTATCCTGTCCAACTCGTTGCCGATTTCGAAATAAATTGGAACACATGATAATAGTATCTAAACGACACAACAACCATGTTGCTAGCTCTAAGGTCAGGATGATAGAGGGCACTTGAAGTTAACGCATATTCCTGATATGGATATAGTGAGAGTCCATGTTCGTGTCTGGCCCATAACTATATTTGGCATAATTATTTTTTGAACTGAAATTGAAAATAATATCATCCTACTGAGACAACGTGTCGCATGCAACAATCATGCCATTCGCATAAATGACAATGTCACAGTGGACTTTTGCAGTTTATGAAATCTTCTTAAACTGTTTGGTGATAGAAGACGTTTATGTGTGACCTAAGTCTTTATCGTCCATGATTTGATTTCGAAATAAAATTGCTCATGTATAAATTATGTCGTGACGACATGTCATCAACTTTAGCGATAGTGGAAAGGCTACAATAAAGAGAACGTATCAGTTTCAAACTTACATAACGTATGTACCGCCTTTATATTGTATACCAACTTGTATTAATTTTTTGCACACTTTGTCTGTAATACAATACTTATGTCGTGTCTAGCGACATCCTCGTCCAATTAAATAGATGTTATATAGAACGCCCAATATATATTTTGTTTTATAGGGCTGCTGTGTTTGTTTATAAAACAGTATCATTTATTGTTATTCAACTTAGCAAAAATGAGTGGCAAATATAAAGCATTGAGTCTTTAGCTGGTTCTAAAACTAAGCCCATAATTTATTGTACACGACTGTTTGAAAATAACTGAAAAGGATATTCAAAATTGTCCTATTTTGAGTACAACTGATCATCGTCGATTGAGAAGACTGTTTGTTCTGCGTAACCCATGCTGTCAAGGAATTGCCTGGGTGCATATATCATTTTTAGGTGATTCTTTATATTAAGATATAGATTGCGTGATGGTAACTTTTAATAAGCAGAAAACGCATAGCCAACGCGAGTACGTGTTGTAATGTACATGTTTAAAGCTATTGTCAACACAAATATGGAACTAATGTCAATATAAATTACATTTTATCCGCCATTCAGTCCATTGTTAAACAAGCGCAAACGATAAATTAGTCTTATATGCACCACATAAATTTTTCCTATTGATTGTAACTTTCAAAATACAAAATGGTAAAAAAATTCGTTGCGAATTCTGTGTTTTTTTGCACAAAATGAACACAAACTTATCAGAAAGTGCACTTCATTCTACAACAATTTGCCAATAGTTTAATTATATTATACGGTACGTTGTATGATAGTTTGCTATATTGCGTGTCGGAACGAACGATACTAAATAGTGCTATACATTTCGATATGCTAATCATACGATATGCTAAGATAAGGAACAATTCAACATAATATAACACGTTTCTACGTTATAGAAGAATAATGATAAATAAAAAAATAATTAGGGAACAATCTTGTTTTTCATTGGTAGTTACATGTATTGTAAGGAAGCTGGAGTCTAAGTCAATAAAGTACTAAGCATATATTTAGCTTTTAAATAGTACCTGTTAAACTTGAAACTTGAAACTTGCTAATTTGATGAAACGCCTTTTTATATAATTATATTCAATGGCGTTGTACAAACCATATAAAATAAACGTACAATTGATAAAAAAGAGTGATTGATACTATTATGCAGCATTAATTAAAGGATTAATAATCTAAAAATGTGTGATATAAATAAAAATGCTGTAAGCAATAAAACAATACAGGCTACAATATTAAAACACAGGAAAAATAAAATATAATGTAATAAATTGATATACTAGGGTTAAAACAATAATTACAATGAAATTATGAGCAACGTTTTGGAAACATAAAGACACTGTTTGTCATTAACTAAAAGGATACATGAATTGATATTTCTGCACTCTGGCGGTCGGAACTCACAGCTACCGGTCGCCTGTCACCCTTACGGACACTTCTTTTGGGTTTTAACCTTATTTGACCTATTGTGACAACAAGTCACGAATAGACTCACCAAGTGCGACTACAAGACACGACTTGAAGGTTAAAATTTCAGTGTGACTATAAGACACAACTAGTGGAGCTAAGCGTGACTAAAAGACCGCTGGATGATGTCATTCAATCATTGAGCAAAGAAGCCCTAATGATTTTTGGTTACCGGTCACTTGTACAATAAATATCCTTTTCGAGCAAAGAAGCCCGCACAATTGTTTAATTTCTTGGTCCACCGAGTCATGGTTGTTGGACAAATAAGCCCGTACAACTGAGTCTCGATTTGTTTTGAAATCACAGGTATTCAAATTAAAATAAGTTGTAAAAGTCTCTGAAGAGAAATGTTTTCAAATTCCTTTTGAACATGTCTATTGAGACAGAAGTCCGAATGCTTGGTGGTAGGTCATTCCACAGTTTCGGACCAACAACTCCAAAACTCCTGTCCTTGAAAGTTTTTCTCTTTGTGCGTTTCACATCATAACATCCGTCATACGAGACAGTAGATCGTAGATTACGTGCTGGTACTTTTTCTTTTAAAAGTTCTGTAAGGTATTGTGGCGCGTGGCCAACAGAACAATTATACATGAAGGTCAGTAATTTGAATGTTTTCCTAGCCTTTACTGGTAGCCAGTGTAGTTCATACAAAGCATCTTTTGAACTATCATATTTCTGTCGGCCGAGTACCAATTTGGCACACATGTTTTGGATACGTTGCATTTTGTTTATTTCGCATTGAGCTGTTCCATACAAGATGAGATTACAATAATCCAGATGGGATATTACCAAAGACAACACGAGTTTTTATGTTGCTTCGTTTGTTAAGTATTTCCTTATGTTTTGGATTTTAAGGTAGTTGTACATGGCTGTACGGCACTTAATTTTGATGTGTTCTTTAAAATTTAGTGTTTCGTCTAAATATGCACCCAAGTACCGTATGCATTTTTCTGCTTTAACAGTGTCACCAGCAATATCTATTTATTTAGATTGACATTTATTTAATTGGAGTCTACTACCGAACATGATGAATTCCGTTTTTGATGCGTTCATTTTCAGTTTATTCTCGTTCATCCAGTTGTTAATAACAAGTGCGCAACGTTCAAGTTCTTGTGCCGTTGCTAACTGGTCTATAGTTTGCATAACTCAGGTCTAGTCCAATTTTCTTAAGAAGTGGTCTTACTATTGCCTGTTTAAATTTTGAAGGAAAAACTCATTGACTCAGAGAGAGATTAGTCGCCTTGGAATATAGTCGCGAAATTTGGCACGTTTGTAGCGAAACTTGAAACTTGAAACTTGCAATGAACACAAACTTTCTCCATTTGTTTTAAGTTGACACGCGGATGCACTATGAGCGTGACATCATACATTGAATAATGGGATACACCTCGACTTGACGTCCAATCTAGACGGCAGTATGCCCATTTAACATGCTCTTATCATGTGACACGACGAGTGCGCATGTCCTATTAAATGATCACGATCAACGGGCAGGTATCTTTAAATTTAGATCTAGTCCAACATGTATAAACTGTTTTCTAAAAATTAAGTGAAAGTGAAAGCTTATTTCAAAATTAAAATGATTGATCTATTTACTGACATACCAACTCGTTGTTTTTACATGTAGTACTTGCTCCTCTTAACCTAAGTTGGTATCATAGCATAAAGTCTGACGTAAAATTTGGCATAACATCTTTTAAATGAAAATCATATATTAAGCTTCGACATAAATACAAATAAAGGATAAAGGGGGATACTATTGCTTCATACAGCTGAACATCAATAAATCTCTGAAAACAGCAAAAACACCTTGTCTACTGTTCCATGTGTTTTTGAACATGTTGATTTGTTTAGGCCATATGAACAGTTTGCATATATTGATAAATGTATTACATATTGTACACATCTGAATTATATAAACATTTTAAAGAGAAGAATTCGTGTGAGCACAAACTGGGGTCACCAACAAGGAAAGTAAATGCAAAGAATTGTTTGCTAGTAGCGGTGGAAGGCACTTTAAGGTGAATAAACTTATACCTCCTAGCATCAAATGATACATTCAAAAGCAATAAAACCGAGAATATAACTTCGCGTTCAAAGCTATTTATTCACTCATCGGTGAAATTTTTCACAAAAAACAACATCATCATACTCTTCTAAGGTATCACGAAATGAAGTAAATTCAAGTTTCAGATAATATCTTTGAAGATGTTAGAACCTACCATCATATAGTCCAGTCCATCGTAAACTTCTAAGAAAATAAACATAAATCAATGCGTAAAATGCAAATAAATTTGTTTTATACTAAACAAGGAATTGCCTAGAGATAAACCATAAGAAACAGGTTAATGCATATACAAAAAATCATCCTAGTATTAGGCATATAAAACAGTGTTTAAGGCGTTGCGTTTAGTGGAATAGGCTGCTATACCCGTCACAATTTATTCATATAGTAAACGTATTTCTACTCCTTTCTTCCAAATTTTTTTTGACGATGCTGCGAAGCAGCTCGTCTAAGGTATCATACCATGATGATACCATAATGATAACAACATGTTTGTTTGTGTTTAGCGTGCAAAATGTTCATTCTGTTTTCTGAAAATCTGGCAAAATGAAAGCGCATTTCCTTATATTCGCTTAGATAAAGATCGAAATAAATAGATGTAGGGATAGACTATTGATTTACATATCCGAACAAAAAATAAAGATCTGAAAAAAGCAAACGAAACAAACCATGCGAACCGACCTATGTGTTTTTCAACATTTTACACAAAGCCGACATTGTTTAGGCCTTACAAGACACGGGACATGCAAACACCAAAACGATTCTAAGGGGAATAATTCGTGTACACTCAATCTTAAAGCCAAATTCAGGATAAAACATACAATACGGCACTTATCGAACGTAAACATGGGTCTTGTTTTGTATGTTGTTATGGTATAAATAAACAACCAATATATATATCATCTGCTTCCTACTTTAATTGTAAACATTAATTTTAGATGTGTATTAGTTCTTTTCTGAAAAAAGGTCACTGCGATTAACTTGATTACAGCGCTTCTTCACTTGCTTACTGGTTTCATAAAGTCTCTTTCTCTTCCAATGTACCAAATTATCGCTACAAACAGCCTGCCTTTCATTCAAATAATTGTCCATTTAAGGAAAGCGTGAAATTTTTTTAACTCCGAGATAGGTATGATTATGTTCATAACGAATCCGAAAAATTGTCACAAACACAGTGTTTACAAGGTCTAGTTATACTGTAGCTTTATAACAAACTGCCCGCCCGTGGCGGCCATGATTTCAACGAAATGGATCATTTCAAACTGTCGGGAGCAGGTTTCTTTATAATTATAGAAATACGTGACTAATATGGTGTTCACAAGGTCTCACTATAGCAACATAAGGAAAATCTTCCATGCGAGCATATTTTTGTAAATGCACGAAAACAATAAAAAATCGGTAAAGATAAAATTAGAGCCTATTTTTCGGAGCATGTTTTATTAGTAGTTGGGAAAACATTATCGTTTTAGATTAAACAAACTATGTTCTTTGATTTGACATGCGGGCATAATATTTGACCCCACGTGATCCAGATTTCCATAAATTCCATTTGAAATTGTTTTTTCACCGGCAGGAGGTCCAGCTTTTAAAACATCTTATCCTGCTTCACACCGAACGACCATATCTGCACAATGTAGGATTGGCATGCTTCTTACAAACACCATATAAACGTCTGACTGCATTTTACAGACTGTGTGCAGATCAGCGACGAAATAAAGTGTAATTAGGTCAGGCTGCTTATCATCTTTTATAAGCTCATGCGAGGCCGAAATTAATTAATTTCTACCAACGCGCCGAAGCACATCAACAACATGCATTGTATGCGCATATCTAGATTGATTGTATTGTTCCTGCTGGTGAGATGGAGCAGCGGTACTAAGGACAAGAGACTGGTGCTGCACAGTGATGAAGACACGGCGGCTGCCATCCAGGCATTGACTGCAAGGATTGAACAGTTGGTAGCTCAAAACAATCGACATGAATCAGAAATACAAGCGCTGAAATCAGGATCTGTTGACGGTACGTGTTATATAAGCGTTATACAAACGATAGTAAAGGGGAGACACGGAGTTGTCCGTTGTATCGCATCCTCTCGCATTTGTCAGACATTGAAGGATTTCACACGTTTAAATTCGATTTAAAATCCGAATGAATAAAACCTATATATTAGTTAAGATTTATTTATACTTTAATGTGTTATTTAATATACAAAAACCACGCCGGTCATCCGTATACTTCGATATACGAATGACACTTCGATAACAGATACAAACAAAGCCTCGCGCGAGAGGTGGGATTTTCAGGGTTTTGTTGTTCATGTATGTTTTGTTCATTGGGTTTTCATACACAGAACATTGTTTTGCCGATATGGCACTTTGTATTACGAAGAAAGAAATTCGCGGAAAAACCGGGGATTTCATGATAGAAAAGATTAAATACCATCGAAAAAAAGCGTGAACTTGATGATCATTTATTTACCTATTTCACCAAAATTCAAATACTAAGAAATAAATTAAGAACGTTTTAACTTATCGAATAAAATATTAATATTTCTATTAATTATAAATTATGTTAAATTTGTGGTTTACTAATGCATTTGAGGAAATTCAAAGTTTTGAAGAAAAGGTCTTGCCATTTTTATGCAAACTTCTTTAACCGATAATCTCAATGGCATTGTGACTTGTGTTCCCGATAACCCGACACTTTTAGCAGATGTAACAAACTCTGTTTATCAAACCATAAATACAAAATTCGCTGGGGAATACTTTTATAGTAAGCAGTGTATACATTATTATTTCTGTAATGACGTAAATTAAAAACGAACCGCCAAAAATTGGCTTCAATTTCCTTATCCGTTTTTTTCTCTGTTATCGAAGTGCCATCCGTATATCGATGTATCAGGATAATATGTATGCACTAGAAGCCATATGTTGTGGATACGCTTCAGTATTCTCTTGATGAAGCGATTCGAATGATCACCAAGAACATGCTTTAATGCATGACAAAGGTGTAGTTGCGTCTTAAAGACTCATTCCACACGTTTTCTAGAGCCCTGCTATAAGCAAAATTAAACACGATCGTTTTATTCTGCATCCGTTATATTTTCAATTTTCTTAATCTCAAGTTGCCACTAAAAACTTCATTTAAATTTGTATTAACGGTCGTCACTTGAAATATATTTCTTGAGAAATCAGAATTTTAAAATCATTTAAATAAGGAAAATTTGCTGAGACTATTATTTCCATCTTTACACTTTACGCAAATTTATAATCAGTAGGCAATATTTTGTAAACTGACAATGAACAAATAACTTATGATTTAATTATATTAATAGCTTCCAGGTAATGGCATATAATTAAACGTTTTTGTTTTGTTTTATTGTTTATTGATTTATAAAATATATTCTGCTTTATTTTTTATGAATACCGTCGTTTGTCAATATCTGTCAATAAAGCAAGAGAACGCTATATGTTATGACTAAAATTGATTAGACCCGATTTTAAAATTTTGCTACTTTCTTAAGGCAAATTTTTCCACATGACATCAAATTATTTTTATCTATTTAAGATGTTGATGCCAAAAAATGTGATATATAAGTAAGTAAAGCTTTTACAGTGGTTTGACTTATTTGAATATATTTCTGGCTGTTTTATTCAATTAAGATATATTTATATATTTATATACAGGTTCTGTGTACACAAGATGGGGCCGAACATCATGCCCGCAAAACGGATCAGAACTTATTTACGCTGGTATTTGTTAAAATTTATATTAGTTAATTATTGTGAATATTTAAACTGATGTATTGAGTAAGTATAACACTTGTATTGACATATTTATTTTCATTAAACTATAATCATCATTTTTTCGTAGGATATATTGGTGGAAACGGGTACAACACGAATGGGGCTGCCGATTACATTTGCTTGAGCGGTGATCCACTATGGGGCGTATATGACGATTCTGCTCACCCATATGCTTTGAAAATACATGGGACGGAGTATCAATTTGCTCAACAGTTCAGTAATGGTGGAGCACAGTTCTTTGGCCAAAATCTCCAGGACCACGACGCCCCGTGTGCTGTCTGCAGATCCAGCCGCACAACAAATGTGATGATTCCCGGCAGGAACCAGTGTTACCCTGGCTGGACGATGGAATACTGGGGATACCTTGTTTCTGGTTATTATACTCACTCATCGCCAACAAATTACGCCTGCTTAGACGCCAATGCTGAGTGGGAAGTTGGTGATGGTGATGACAGGGACGGTAAATTGATGTATTTGGTAGAGGCTGCATGCGGTTCACTTAAGTGTCCACCCTACGTTGAAAAGCGAGAGATCACATGTGTCGTCTGCTCAAAATAATCCATCATGTTTATATTATCTTCTAGGACGGTTATGGGAAATCAGTTCTTGACTTAATTATCATGGTAATTTGTACATCTTTTTTATTTCGTTATTGCAATAAATAACAAAGTTTATTTAACCTCAGTTTCGTTTTATGCTGAATTTAACATATAACCATTTATCCAATACTTTTTCTTAATTTGTTATATATTTGATTTAAACATCTATCGCAGCTAAATAGCCACTGTATAATATCATGAAATAATTAAACAAACCAAATAATAAAAGGTTATCTACGACTGATTTTAACCGATGTCGTTTGGATTAAAATGGTTACATCTTGAACTCTTGATTCTCCACACTGCGCATTATATGTCATTTTTGTTAGTATTTATATTAATAATCAATCCACGCGTTTGAATAACAAATGATAGAAACACAGCAGAATAGTAGCGCTTAATAGTTTTAAAATTGAACGATGATTATCAATTATAAACGACAATTAATATTCAGTATGTGTCTATGTTCTTAGAGTTATTTTACTATCTGGTACACAGCAGTTTTGTTATCGTTTCTATATGTGACAAAACGTTTGCCATTAACCATTCTGTCAATATTTGAACAATTTTTTTTAAAGTCATTTTTCGGAAAAAGTAGTAAGGGAAACCAAAATGAAGAGTTTGAATACCAATAGGTTAAAGAATAGCTCGTTTTATATCAATTATTAACAAAAACATCTTGTTAATTTCAAACATTAAGCACGTGTTTTTTTAATATAAAGAAGTGAAACTCCAGCTGCTGTAACGGTATTGAATTCTTATTATATACGATCAGTTGGTCCTTTATTTAAGGCAAATGACCGATTGCCAAAACAGTACAAAACGGCATAAAACAGCACAATACAAAACAACATAAACACATATAAGAATAAAGCTGGGGTCACCGCCTTTGAACGGTCAATGCTAAGCATTGGGAGCTTAAACCGGTTTTAGAGCACTCAACCTCACACTTGGCTCAGCAATATTCATGATACATTAAAGTGTAAATAAAAATTTAACCTCATAACATTGTAACTCAAATTAAACAATAATAAAAGGGAATTCAAACGCATTCAATTTAATTACCATTTAATTACTCAATGTAGGAAAGATACCAGAGCAAGAGAGCTACGACTTTTTGAGGAACGATGAAATGAAATTACTAACAAGTGTCTACTACATTCCTTCTTTATAAAAAAAGATTTAAGAATATAGCGTCATAAAGGTAATAGTTCAGATCATCATCGCGCAAATACAGGAAGAAGCAGCAATAATGGGTGTAAAGGATCCATATTACATAGCTTGGTTGTTTATGTGAATGCTAAAAAATAAATCAAACAAGAAACGCCTGTCAGAGAGAAAATATCATTACAATTGAACGCTTCAAACCCAATGACCTATGTATGTATATTAAAATAATGAAAATATGGAGTATGAAGCGATGACGTCACAAAAATCTATGTAGCCGGGAACAGAGAAAGAATATCGTATGACGTATATGACAAGCAAAGCCACGAGGACGTGAACAAAATAAAGGTGCAGTGCTGTAACATAAAAATAAAAATATTAAGGGTCGGTACTATAAAATTGAATAACTAATAAAACCAGCTTAGGTAATTCAATATTTAAGAATCAAACGTATACAATGGTAATTACATTAACGATTCCAAATTTTAGGAGAAGAAAGAAAGAGTGAATCGAAAACCAACAAGCACGTTTTAAGTACGTTAACATCATATCTTTTTGATATATATATATATTTACTTTAATATATTTTAATTTGCGAACACGCTTCTAAACATTAAAAATTAAATTACATTACATAAATAATAATACCAACATAAGCATAATTTGAACATGTTTTAATGAGTTATTATTCATCAACGCTGTCACGCGGCTATTAATTTGCGTTTAACAATGATGTTTATTTCGTTAAGTTTTACCCGTTCTATATGTCCTCTACTCCGTCGATCCACCGCTCAAACAGCGTCATCTCCTCAACGACGTTCTCTGCGTTAAAGTACAACAACGCAATTATTGTTTATTAAATCCATTCAATGTTTTTTTTCCCTAAATTTAGGGCACTGAAAAACTAGATACGTTTTTCGAAATATTATGCGTCTTCAATCAGTTATGTATTTCGTAAAATAATATCAAAACTGCTCCTGATGCGAGTAATTAATCAGAGGACAGCGCGCTCGACTATTCGATTGCTTGAAAGTATAACGTAAGCCATCATGGGGAATTTGGAAATTGTTCATATTCAATAATTTATTAGACGATCTTTCAAAACTAAAAAAAGGAAAAAAAATGTTTGGGGGGGGGGGGTAAGGGGGGGGGGGGGTTGAGAGAGGGGTATAATGTGGGGTGTGGTCATTTATAAGATGATCTTTAAACAAAAAATTGGGGTGGTGGTGGGGGAGGGGACTGGGATTCTGGGTTGGGGCATGGTGTATTGTTTGGGTGGAATCCATTGTGGTATTCAGGTAAGTGTTGTTTTGCCAAAGTATTAATAAAATCTGATCATAAATAAAGAAGTTATGGCAATTTAAGCAAAATGTTCAATCATTTAAGTATTAAAGGAACAATATTTCTGTCAAAATGCTTGATACAGTCGTCTGTTCTTGTTTATAGGTTGGGGTCATGTTGGTAAACAAGTATGCAAAATATAAAAGCAATATGTCAAAGGACATAGGAAATATTTGGGGTAGTACGCACACTTTAACATAGATTTATCAATAATATGCATATTATAAGTATAAAAGGGGCAATAATTCTGTCAAAATGCTTGAAACAGTTGTCTGCTCTTGTTTATAGGTTGGGGTCATGATTGTTAACAAGTATGCAAAATATGAAAGCAATATGTCAAGGGACATAGGAAATATTTGGGGTAGTACGCAAACTTTAACATTTGCACGCTAACGCTAAAGCTAGCGGGAACGCTAACGCCGACGCAAGGGTGGGTAGGATAGCTCCACTATATATATTTTATATATAATAGTCGAGCTAAAAATCCATCACTCTTAAAAATATGTACTAAACGAAAACAAATCGAGCCGAGTTACAAGCTGTTTTAGTTAGTCACCAATTGTTCTGTATACGTAAGAAGGAAGCCAAACCTAAATTATCACACAACACAATACGTATAACATGTAAATAAGATACGTTACATTATATGATCGTATTGTTGTAATGTAACAGTGACCTTTTAAAAATTGCTAAATTGCGGTAAGCATAAGAAATTTGTCTTGTTAGCTTATGTTATTATTAAAATCATACGGGCATCAGAAGTAAAGCTCATGAACGAACTTCACCACGAAGTGACGTTAACCTTTGATTTTGCAGTACGACTTTGATATTTAATAAAGCCGTCGTGTTGTTTTATTCAACATCTGATCTGATACAGTTTAGCATATGTTGCAATGCTATTTCGATATTTTTAACTTAATGAAGTATTTTAGTAATATGGGAGTTTAATTTATTAATTGACATATTGACCTTTTTGGAGTCAACAAACAAAGAAACAGTCTATTAGTAAAAAATAAACCCCTGAAATAAATCTACTTGGGAGTGTTTTACAACAGTACAAAACATTATTCAACAAAATCATATGTAAAAGTATAATGTGTCACTATGTTCTTCAACAATTACTGTATCGGGCTGCATACTCCGAGTAAACGGAAATATAATACTACAATATAAAGTATTTCTCACCAGTTTTACAATTTAAGAATTACAGTACATTTGTATATATGAGCTTGAATTACTAGTTTGAGCTGAACAAAATGTCCAAATTGAGTCGGATTTTTATTGATGCAACATTACAAATGGATCTTAAAGGGATCTTTTTACGTTTTGGTAAATTGACAAAACTGAAAAAAAATGTTTCAGATTCGCAAATTTTCGTTTTAGTTATAATATTTGTGAGGAAATATTACTGAACATTTACCAGGGTCTGATATAGCCATTATATGCATCTTTTGACGATTTAAAAACCTAAAAATTATAAAGCGTTGCAACGCGAAACGATTGAATAATTTGGAGAGTTCTGTTGTTGTCGTTCAGTTTTGTGAAACTACGAAGATTGCTTATATAACGTATAAAATGCGTGTGCTATGTATGCTTGGCAGAATAGTCGAGCGGGCTAATGCGTTTTTACTCCAGGATTCCGGGGTCACTGGTTCGAGCCCTGCTGCGTGCTCCTTTTTTTCCTTTTTTAAATTTTATTCTTGATTTTTTACTGGAGCTTTGAAGATGCAATGTTTACATTTATCAATATAAAGCAATTTATGACTAACTTCAAATCATGCCAAAATCTGTGAAAAGGCCCCTTTAAGCATCTTATTAAAGGTAGATTCGCACAAATATTCCCTTTTGTACATTATGATTGCTTTTATTCCAATGACTACAAGGTTTGAAGTATCATTCCAGAGCATAGTTTTTGTTTCATAACTTTTGTTCAGAATTCAATATGTGAACCACGGTTCAAAAACTGCCATCATACAATATTACTGCTTTGCAAATGCATAATTTTAGGTTTCAGTATTTATTCAGAGTCTTGTTTTTAATATGCAAACCGTTTAGTATTGTATTACACATTTAGGGTTTTATGCCCATCATGCATGAACAATAAAAATAAATATAGTTCATTTTCAACACGATATAAATAACTTATTACAAAATCGTATTCGCTTTCTCAATTGTGTATAATCCAATTATTTCCAGAGTTAAATTTCATATTGCATCCGACTCCCAATTGAAAAAGTTTGATAATGTTGTTTTAATCAAAATTGAAATAAATGTCCGAATAATATTTTGCTACATATGTATACAGATCTGCATGGGATGACACAGTTTATTAGCGACGAAAGGTTTTGCTTTGCTCTTATAAACAGGAACCGCGTTTTGGTCATCTTTGCCCAATGTTACATATGACAGCACCTGTTTATATTATGTTTGAGCATAATTAGACATTTAATATAATTATGAAATAATATATTAATTAAATAATATGGGTGATGATATGGGAGGCGGGGTAGTTTTTTTTTATATGGCTTTAGGGAAACTATTTTAACACTCTGAATAGTCAGCCCAATCCGCATAAAACTTGGTCAGAACATTTGTATTGTTGATCGTGTTTAAAAAAGCGGTCCGTTTAAAAACAACCTCCCAAACGCACATGTTAATTTTTTCTTATATTGCTATAATGAACACTTGTAAACACTCGATAGTCAAAGTCTTTACCACACTTACTCATGAAATTTGTTTTAAAAACTATTAATTAAGTTAGAAAACGGTTTCGATCCGAAAGAAAAAAACTTGCTACCAGGTGAGAACAGGTTTCTGTTTCCAGAAATAGTGAAACCTCGTGTATCTTACGGGACCTTTATTACCATCATGTGTTTTCATTATCAAATTTGCTTAGAATCTTTGCATTCTGTCATGAAGTAATTATTTTGTTTCAAATAAAATATCTATACCTTTTAGGAAATTCTAATATAACATCCGAATACAATTTATTCAAATATGTCATTTACTGTTTTAATGTATTCTTCTAAATAATAATTCTGACTATGAAATATAACAATAGTTACATCGCCAAAAATATAGTTCATTTTGAATATTTCGTTCTGAGATAAAAAAAAAGATTATGTTGATTGGTTAGTTATTAACAGCACCAGACATGCTCTATTATATCTGAATACTCCGAATTAAGAAGTCTTTAAATATCAGGTAGTTACATTTATTATTTATGTTTGAAAATACTTTTGTTACAAACAATGTACAATCATTTATTAATGGTTTGTCAGGGCACACGGTCCAAACACATTGACCCATGAAGTTGGGAAGTTTTACATACCTATCTTCAGTGAAACCTTGTCAACAATCTACGTCACACTATTTGCCCAATCAGCATTTGATTTGATTACAACTTGTGTAAAATTGTCATATCAGCCGATTAAAAAGAATGTTCTCGGTTAATAGCAAGGTTAGAAGCCGCATTTTTTCCACAATCATCACAAACGCTACCAAAGCAGTACAAACCATCGGGCCATCGGGACCTTTTTCCTCTTTTTTGAAAAATGCACGTTACAAAAATCATGTGTTATTAAATATATCTATTAGATTGAAGTATAGCAATGAAAGGCGTCGAGAAGATTTGGTTACTATTACTATTTATAACATGCGAAATTCAGAATAATTATAGCATTGGTCCGATTATTGCAAAACGTAGCGAAATAAGTTTAGGTCGCCTTACCTTGACTTTTGCCTAAGATATTGAAAGAAAACGTTTAGGTGTAAAAAGATAAACTATGTACACGTTATGTAGTATCGCAATGAATTCACTAACAACAAACTCGCAAGTTTTTAACATAATCGGACACTTAAAACTTAAAATAACCCAAATTTAAATAAAAACAGTGACATATATTTAGATTTAAATACTTATCTTCCATTCATGTGTCTGTGTTTGTTATCTGTTTGTTTTCGTCCTGTGTTGGACAGTTGGTATAATAATATGTTTCTATTTATCAAAGGAATATTTCTGTATTTATGCATAACGTTTGCGTATTGCCATACACCACTCACGCAAGTAAAAAATACGCAACAGTGTTAGATTGCTATAGAGTAATTAGTGAAAAGTTATCGTCTATAAGTTAAGATTTCTTTGAAACAATTCAAAATGAACAATTTAATTACGCTTAGAATGAATGTACCCTCCTCAGGAATGTTATATTTCGCTTTGTTTAATAATGATTGTGGCTTCAATGACCTTAATATTAAACAAAATAGTGCAATGCATCTAAAGTGTTTTTATAAATGACGATATATACTGCATCCTCGTTTTTGTTGCATTTCAACTTTCCACAGAAAGTTACGATTCTGGGGCTTAGGTTTTTATCCAACAAGTGCGCAGTATTTAAAACTCGATTGCATGAAATTTATCAAAATAGCAAATACTTTGATCTATATTATAATATATGGTTATAACATGTTTAACTAAAACTTCACGTGGTAGCCATATTTTTCAGCAGAGCGAACTCATTTTCCAGCGCACTTGATATACCATTAGAACGGACAAAGTTTCGTGAAGATTGGACTTAAGACTCACAGAGAGTAAACGAGGTTTCTCTAAAGTCAAATAATTAAAAGTTACCCGCCCCTGGTGGCCATTTTTTTCTAAACGCAACCGAGATATAACTAGCCAAATTTTAATCCCAATTTTCATGCAAATTCGACTTTTATGTAAATGGTGACTTCTATAGAGTTAAAATTGCCATTAGGAGCTAGTTTAAAACGTTCATGACCTAGTTTCCAATTCGGCGGAAAGATCATAATGTTTTGACCATATTTTACAGTTTAGCAAACTAGAACTGTTTTCAAACTCGACTCAGATATTAATATGAAAAATGATCTGAGCAAGTAGAAAGCCTGTTTTTTAATTTAATTTTATTACCTTGATCTTAGTGAACCACCTTCAAACTCGACAGATGTTCTTATCAAGTTTTATGAAGATTGAGCAATACATTTGGCCTATTCAGTGTGGACTATATGGCTATAGTAGTATTAACTATGGCTATATTTAAAACTGCCTCGACCCCCTGCCGGCGGCCATGTTTTGCAACGGATAGAAACACTGTTCGAACATGGCCTAGATATAATTTGAACACATGTTGTGATAACAATAGTGACGTGTACAGTGTAAAAAGGATTCACTATAGCCATATAAGTCAATATGTCAATCATTTAATTTTGTAAACGAACTGGAGCCATTTTCGAACTCAGCCGAGATAACAATTAAAAATATACACTTCCATATTCAAGGTCGATGATAGCTATCGCCCGTTTTAAAGAAACAATATATTGATATTTTACGTATACTAATGTTTATAGTTTGAATAATGTTTTTCGATAGTGTGAAAACAATTTAACATTTACACATCCCCATTCTTTACCGTGAAACATCCTTATACTTACATCTGAATATAAAAACACGCGCGTTTAAAGGCCGACACTCTTAATACACAGCTTTGTCACCTCAACTTACTCACATATACTCATCTGTAAGTGTAAATACGATTGGACATGCAAATTTACACACAATTATGTCCAAAAAGGTTCCCCAGTCTGTGTTAAAGTACATTTGCAACTTATCATACAATCATTTTAATAGAACTCCAATACTTACGAAGCTAGTTTACTAAAATATGTTTTTGCATTCAATTTACATGCCACGTTTTGGATGCGAAAGGCATTTCAGTTTTGTTTGAAAGTGTACAGTTTATCTTATTCACTACCAATGGAATACAACTAAAGAGCACATTGAGAATGAGAACAAATTCTATACTATTAATTGCACGTAGGAAAGCATTTTGGTAACAACAAATAAAAACAGTTCTCCATTAAAACCAAAAAGTTAGCTAAAGATATAAAGAAAGTTTTGTTAATTTGTTTAAACAAATAATTGACTTAAACACTTATTCATACACTGCTTTGATGTTTTAAAAACGTACAGTTAAGAGCTTAATCCTCATTTATTTATAATTTCTACGCGCATGTGTGGGAAATCAAATACATGTAAATGTTAACGGTTAAAAAGTAATAGGTTTACAAAACTGTTTAAAAGATAGTAAGGCAAAACAAAAATACCAATACACGTCAATGATCCAATTCAATAATGGGAGTAATAGAAACACGCAGTTAGATGATACCAGTCGTTTTTATTACCAAACGCACTTCACAATTGTTTCATCTTTAAATAAAACTGCTTGTCGCAAAGACCGATCTTACTTACTCAAGTTTCATGTGTACACACCATGTTGTGTTTTTAATTACCCAATTTTAGAACCCTTTATCCTGCATCCTACTCAACAACCCTTTCAGGAAAATAATAGAATGGTATGATACTTACAGTCCCCATGTAAACATCTGATAGTGACTACATTTTACAGACTTTGTGCAGATCTGCGACGAAATAAAGTGTAATTACGTCAGGCTGCTTATCGTCTTGTATAACCTCATGCGAGCCCGAATTTGTTTCATTTCTACCAACCGCCGACTAACAAACACAATATGTCGTTTAGTCTCATTTGTAGATGGTTTGTATTGCTCCTGCTGCTGCGGTGGAGCACCTGTAGGAAGGAAAACAAAAGACTTGTGCTGCATAGTGAGGAAGATACGATCGCTGCAATCCAGACATTGACTGCAAGGATTGAGCAGTTGGTAGCTCAGAACAATCGACAGGATTCAGAAATACAAGCGCTGAAAGCAGGATCTGTTGGCGGTGCGTTTATTGAAGCGCGATAGTAAAAGGGTACGATACCCTTATAGTTTTGCACCTTTCGTTGTATCGTATCCATTATATATTGAACATTTTATAAGTTAAATTTGACATCCTCATGTTCGATTTATAAATGAGAATAAATAAACCCTACGTTATAATTTGGATTTATTTACACTTTAGTTTCTTATTTAATGAACACATATAACGACAATTCACTACATATACAATTTATGTTAACCGTTAAGAATGACATACGGGAACAAGTACTTATTAATTGTCTTGTGGTTTATCAGTCCATTGAAAAAAAAAACTGTCAAAAATTATATGGGTTAAGTCAGTTTTGAAGATGTTCCTGATACAGTGTGAAATGTCAAGGTATGTTGCAAACATAATCGTAATGTCGCGGTTTTAATTTGAAATTTAACAAATGGTCCGAACAATACATACTTACAATGGCATCTTTCGAATTCGTTATATCGCATCTTTTTGTGTTTACAATATGAGAATTGGACTAGACAGGAATTCGATGTCTACCGTCATTTCTTGAGTATTTTTCCATAACAAATAGGCACAAAAGTACCAGAAATGATCCATTTGAAGTACACAAATAATGTTTTTATATTTCAAGGTTCAGTTTACACCAGGTGGGGACGAACAACGTGTCCAC
The DNA here is from genome assembly GCF_020536995.1 of Dreissena polymorpha. Classification (NCBI taxonomy): domain Eukaryota; kingdom Metazoa; phylum Mollusca; class Bivalvia; order Myida; family Dreissenidae; genus Dreissena; species Dreissena polymorpha. The sequence continues at coordinate 39,733,565 of NC_068360.1, forward strand.
AGAACGGAACAGAGCTCGTGTATAATGGTAAAGAAAGTTTCATTATTACCTTTTTCATTTACCTTTATATGTAATTTACAAGCCGTGATATGAAGTCAGTTCATGAAAGGCCTATGTATTACCGAAATCGCAATACTGACATTCAAACAATATTAGTTGCATATTTGTATAAACCATTTACATGCAAGTGACCAATTGCCTATACAATTCATGACAGATAAAAACATTTAACGATTAAAGCTTTTGCCATCGACTAAAAACGGTCCATGAAAAGCATTTCGTGTTCAAACCCGTGTGAATCCTTACAATTGCGAACCGCGAAGGTGATTGGAAAAAGGTGTCAGGTTATTCATGTACGCCGACTTGTATGTATTCAATCTACCGTTTACTACAGCCCTGATGCTTCGCGTATTGTTTTCCAACAAACCATGGTTACTTTTAGTGATATGTCGATATAAAGTTTAATAAAATGTATTGTAGGCATGTTATCGCTGAAACGATGTCAATTTAATATGTTTGCAAAGATGTTCCCATCTGAGAATCAAAGGGATCAAATTGTCGATAATCGAAATTAGATCTTTGACTGATCGTGGCATGTCTTACCCTTTACCATCGGGGTGTGAATTTACAATTATTAGCATTTAAATTAATTTGAGAATTGTCTGCTTTTTGTTTCTACAACATGGATAGCCGCTTCCGGATTTTAAGCGAGTAGATACGTTCTTATTTGTTTCAAAACATACACAACGTTGATGAATTAAAAGATAGAACACTAGGATAAATTCAAGAAGAAGTTGTATAAAAACATAAACGAAAGGCAAGTTTTATTAAATTGTAAATATTAAATACACAAGTACTCTGTTTGGAAATCCCCGTTAGTCTGTTTAGGTATGTTAATACAACATGTAGACACAGTTATGTTTCTGCATCAATTACGAGTGCACTTGTCGATATCGACGTAAAATGTTTGGTTGTAAATTTCACTCCTATGATTGTTAAAGATAATGAGAACACAATGTTGACATGCATGTTTTAAAACAATGAAAGCCATACATAGGCGTATTTATTAAAAGTTTAGAATGTCATTGTAAGCAGAACTATTGTGTAAATGATACAAACTAACCGAATATATGTTTATTTTGCATAATTCTTCAAATTTCTTGTAGAATTATAACAAACGTTCATGCATGACTTCATTAAATACAATAGATTGGCATACATTTGATGCTTAACAATATTTTTAGATATGTTGCATACGTTGGCAGGTTTTACAGCAGGAAACAGGTACAACAAAAACGGAGCATCAGATTTCGTTTGTCTTTTGGGTGATCCGATATGGGGTGTATATAGTGATTCTCCCCTAACATATTCACCGCAGATATACGGAACTGAATACGAAATGAGTTTCTACAGTGCAGGAGCCACACAATTCTTCGGCAGCAATATACACGACCACGACGGCCCATGCGCAGTGTGCAGATCCAGCCGCCCAACCACTGTGATGATTCCCGGCAGAAACCAGTGTTACCCGGGCTGGACGATGGAATATTCAGGCTATCTTGTATCTGGTCTTAGTGAACAGTCGTCACCGACTAATTACGCTTGCCTCGATACAAAGCCAGAGTTTGAATTAGGGGATGCTGAAGACAGGGATGGTAAATTGATGTATTTGGTTGTAGCAGCCTGTGGATCGTTGAAGTGTCCACCATACGTTCAGAGCAGAGAGATCACCTGTGTTGTTTGTTCAAAATGATCTTTTGCTGTTGTTGTAGTAACTTCGTGTACAACTACGGTGCTGAGATGCATATAACCAGTTCCTTTTGTCAACGCAGTTATTACGTGATACTTAGCGGAAATAAAAAATATATCCATAATATATTGTGTCAGTTTGACCTTGAACTTAATTCTGCACCTAGAGTATACTTTCGCGCTGACCTGTCTTCACAGCCTCCTGGTCGCCACCCGTCATAAATAAGTATCAACTTGAATAAGATGTGATCAAGCAAAGAACATTTATGTTAATAACATTATATTCAAATCTTTGACATCTTAGAAATTTAACGAAATGATACAGAACACACATTAGAACACACATTAGAAAGTTCATGTAATATTTATGAAATCTTGTAGGTTTACAGAAAAAGGAAATTGAAGGTTATCTTTCTTGAATATTTATATATAGCGAGTTCGGACTTTTCTTAAGCTATTGACAATGTCAGAATGTACAGTGCTGAGCATCTAGCTACACAATCGAAGAAATTTGGCATTTCATTCCCTTCAGCCTAAATAATATCGTTATAATTCAATGGGAGACTAATGCCATTCTAGAAACATTATTACGAGAAAAAATACTTTTACCATCCGATTGACCTATATGTAAGGCATATGAGATATTGGCTGTTCAGTATAGAACAGTTCATACAATAACCCGAAAAACATAATTAAAATCGAGGAACGGTCAATGCAAATTAATGGTATGGCTTAAATCGTTAAAGCTTCGTTTAAAAAGCCAAACCTCAAACAGAGACCAGATCTAATTACAAAACCAACAATGTTCTTGTGCACGATGTAACCTTAGTAGTTTAAAAATAATTATTACTTATCTTTTTTGTATGTTCTTAATGTTGTAATAATTAAAAGCATAACATGTAAATACAATATCTTAGTCACACGCAAACAGAACAAATAACTTGTTTAAGAGCTTACCGTGATTCAAATACAAAATATACTTTGTTCAAAAAGCGGAACAAAACAAATAACTGCAAAATTCACAGATCAAAATACGTATTAGTATGCCAACCACTTCGCAGAAGGAAACAGTTTCAAAATATATTTTACCTAGTTTTATAAACTTGGAAATGATATTTGGCCTGCGATAAGTTATTAATTTAATTTATATATATTCGCACAAAACATTGTACATTTATGTTTGTTAACGTCAATAGTTTTTGGAAATAAAATAATGCATAGTGGTGAAGGTAATTTAATAGTGATAACATTTTACAATCTATGTACCATAAGTTGCCACCCCACCCTTGATGCGGTGCCTATATCAACACTGAAATAATATTCAATCGTTGGAAATATTTTCGTTCAATCATAAGTCATTTGTATACAAAGCATACAGTCTTATTTGTCGTTAGACTGATAAGAGTATTCGTTACAGCATACTTGTGAACTACAACAATCGGCTGAAACATAGCCAAAGCTAAACTCCAGTTGCATTATTGTGAGACCAATCTTGTACGAGATTATTTATTCTTAACAAGTCAACCGGAAATAAATACACTTTTCTAACGCAATACATACTCCAATAAATATAGCTTTCTTTATTTTTAAACGTATTTTGTTGTAATTTCGATCCAGGATAATAATATATATTAAACACTCTCGGCAAATTAAATTGGAAATTGATCAACACATAAATATAATAACGTTTACAAATTATAACATCCCTACAAAAGTGAAGTTCTCAAAATAATCTCAACGTAAAATATTAAAGATGTGAAAAGTAAAACGCAAACACGTACATTTGTAAATGACTGACCGGCCTGCATCATTCGGAATGAGAGGTTGCAATCCTGAATATGTATACGAGCATTATACAGTATTTAGCAGCCGCACTGTCCGTCCGTCCCCGGAGTTGTTTCCTACACGATTTAATATATTTACCTGAGTTTAGGTATGTGGGTTCACCTGCATGACTTACAGATCAAGTTAGAGTTGTGTTCTGGTCCATTGATTTTTGACGAAGAAACGGGCCGCGGACTTAACAATCTTGTTTCTAAAACCGCTGCTGCACGGCTTCAAAGCACAGAAAGGGACATTATGTTTCACAAATACAGCCCTTGTTGGAAATTAATTAAAATTGTTTTTCTGGTGTAAGAACCCACCTAGAATTTTCAAATTGAAATTAAATTATAATTTAATCGCGTTTCACAATTTCAAAGTGAAACAGATTAAACCATACCTAACCCTCGTGTTAAAGCGCCTGATCGACATGGATGAAATAGTTTCTGATTAGTATGCACAAAATGTGGTCAAATGAGTATATGTACAATTTAAAATCAAACTCGTTACTAATAACAGTGATATTTAAGTTTGAACATGGTTGCGTAAGAAAAGTCGTCAAGTGTATGTCACAGGACAGACGCTCAATGTAATGCGTAAATGTTCATAATATTTGAATTATGAAAAGCAAAACATATTTTCCTCCTTAAATTCATTACCGATAACCTAGCAAATTTAATATATTAAATGCATAATTCCATAAAAGTTGTAAATTAGCCGTCAATAACAGTTCCTGTCGTACAATACAGTTTTTCGTCAAGGCAAATCTATATAGGGCATTAATTTGTAAAGTTATAAAGCGATATTGACAATTCGAAATGTTAACTTTAATTTGTTAAGCATAATATAATGTTTTCGCAACATCCTGGAATATTACCACATTGCTTTTAGAAGAAAAGTTGCAGCTGCAAAACAATGAATATGAATTTAAATTAATTTGATATATTATAAAATGTATCGTACTTATTCTGAACAATTATATTTATATACACAGGGACATTTCTTCATCATCAGAAATACACGAACAAGCCGATTTTTTATGCGCCTTGCTAGGGAAGTTGTAAACAAACGATCCTTACCCACACTACTGAACAGATTCTTCAGTTGAATATTGATATTACATGTAGAAATTCAACTTTACTCATTTAAAATAATGCGTTAATTAATTTTTCTTTTTTTAGGGCCAACTAGACTTCAGATTAAGTATCCGTAGTAAAGAAGGCATGCGTGGAATAATTGTGGACCGGAGCATCCTGAATTGAAGTAACTTTAATTAAGGATAAGATTTTGATACTACGTTGTTCTGAGAACTTGACTAAGTTGGGTTGTATGTTTTTAATATTATCGCACACGAAGGCGGAATCACATTTATAAATTACCAACAAGACTGATATAAAGTCTCAGAACAAATATTATGTTATATACTCATCAATAACATACTCTTTTAATCAAACTTTAAATAAAAAACAAATTAAACACCCAATGGTTATCTCGAAATGATGATAACTTGCCGAGTTTTGCTATTGATAAAAAGGTATACCATGATTCTTAAACAGACAACACTTTTCTCGTGTGTCACATATGCCCCAAGCGGTATGTGGTAAACAGTAAAAGCTCATTGCTCAAACCTATCTTTTCACACTGATACTTTGGTTTTATAATAAGCCCTTATCAGGCAGTCGAATAGTCTGAGGTGGTGTCGAGTTTAACCCGCATCAAAACCATGGGCTGAAGATCGGACCCTGAGACGAGCTCAGGTTGCAATATTAGTCCATGTGTTTAGAATTATCCTCTACTTTGAGTACCATTTAAACCTCTAATTATAAGACTTCTTAAAATACCATAGAACATGCATAATTATTTCTTTACCATACTTTTAAAAGACCACATTTAATTAAATTTTATAGTACAAAGCCCTTTTTACATATTACATTTCAATTTCCATAACATTGTGTGTTTCTTGGTCCATTTGTACTACCATCATGTCACCACAACCACAATACAACAACTTCTTGCAGCTGTATGTGCTGTTTTCATTGTTGCTAATAACAAACATCAAGGCATCGCATGGTATACTCATCCATGTTGGCCAAGCATACATACTATCAAATAATTGTGCTTTGGTCTTATTTCCATTTCACATCCTTAGGGGCACTACCTCTAATAATATAAGAAATTCTGCGTCTTCTATACAAAGCACTTAATCTGAACCAATGAAGGTCGTATGTTTTGGCTGTGTGCACAATTTTCAAAATTTATATTTGCTTAGATGATATTGTACAACCTCGATTGCTCTTTTACTATTAGAAAACAGTCATTTTTTTTTAAATATTTTTTTGTTTTATGTCTTCTTCATGTGTGCACAAGAATATTTTAATTATTGTTTATACTCCAGCTGTGTTATGTTTCTTTTCCTTCAGTTTGGAAATATATCCTGACTATGTATTTTCTTCAAGGCAATACCTTACATATGTATTCATATTTTTGTTCCACGACATTTCATATAATCTTCCTTCATTAAAATATTTATTTTCTGAGGACAATTCCTACCGCATCGGAAGCTTAAATGTATTTCTTGAATTATAATCCAACTTCTAGTTCATAGTACCTTATATACTCTGAGTCGTTAAATCTTCTGAGATCCAACTCTTACAAAAATACCTTAGACATGCAATACATTTTACATACAGTGTAAATACCTTGTGGGATTTAATGACTTTATGAAAAACTTGAAATCGTTTATACTGGCCATTCACAAAGCCATGTTTACTTCTAGGAAGCAACAGCTATTTCACAAATGTAAGTTATATCATCTAAAATATAAATTCCCCTAACTAAGAACAACTGATATTACAAACTTGGTGAACCAAACCCATTCCAAAAGTAAAAAAAACATAATTGAAATGCTTCGAGACCTGAGTTATTACATCGATTTAGATTAGTCAACTGTATCATATACTCCGGATAAAAGCGTCATCCGGCGATGCTATATCTGCGTGTCATACCATAATGGATATTTAGGTTAAGGTGCATGTGCCTGCCCAATATCCTGCACAACGTACATTTTTTTTATTCCAAGTGTTCTTTATATAGATAATTGGTTCGTAGACCGCTGCTACTGTTACTTATTTTAACATTTAAGGTACAAATTTGAACTGAACTGGGCGAAAAATAAAAGATTTTTATTGTCCTCGTGAATATGTGTGCGAGGGTCGAGGGCATCCCACTTCACACCGTACAGAGTTTAAAGCCAATACATGCATCCCCTTATCACAACTACTGGAATAGGGGTGGCGAAAATTCCCATTCTTTACTTTGACGAAAATCATTCAAAGAATTAATTTCGTTAAGTACATGGCGATGCAAACCATCGCTGCTTTTAGAGTGGGTCTATTTTTACAATCATTAATAAAGATTTTTATCAAATAAAATGTAAAGTATAAGTCTAGATATCCAAATAGCGCGAAATGTCCAACATACGCTGAACAACGCGAGCTCACCTGTGTCGTCTGCTTAAAATAATACATCGTGAGTATGGCATTAAAAAATAAATTAAGGTGAAATCACTGTTTGACACACTTTTTTGAAATAGCGTTTGGTTCGCGAATGCTTTACATTACAAAGTGAACTTATTAGAAATTCGATTATTATCGCATGCCTAACATGATGTACGCCCTGTGTTTAATTGTTCAGTAATTGGTCAAATTCTTCCAATAAAGGACCCTGTTGTTATCCGCAGAGGTTAAGGTATTGAAAATATTAAAAATCCTACCCTGCTGACACATAACTATTCGACAATAACAAATGCGCCGAAAATATATGGCACTGAGTATGAATTTATTCATCACTTTAGTGATAGAGGAGCGTGAATCTTTGGCAAATATCTGCACGACCACGATGCCTAATACGCCGTCAAGACATCCAACCACTTGGATGAAACCCGACCGGAACAAGTGTTAGCCGAGCTGGACGATGGAATACTAGGGATACCTAGTGACGGGTCTAGATTTTGGAATGTCACCAACAAATTACGCTTGCTTGGCGCAAATTCTGAGCGGGAAGTTGGTGATGGGGAGAACACACACCGCGAATCGATGTATTTGGTGGAAGCTGCATGCGGTGCACGTATATGTCCACCATACGTTGAAAACCACGAGCTAGCATATGTTAATGGCTCAAAATAATGCCACATGTGACTATTTGTATTATAGAACGTTAAGCAAAATCAGTGATCGACTTGACTGTAATGTTTATTTTTGAACAGCTTGATGTTAATGATTGCATTACGCTATTTACTTATTAGAACTTCGATGCTGTCATATCCGCTTTGCATATTACACAAACATAAGTAATATAAATTTAAAAAAGTAACATTTGTTTAATGTTATTTTTTATAGTAATACAAATTTAAAAAAGTTACATTTTTTTATTTTTTTTTAATTGTTCCAGTTCTATGCATTATTGTGTGTGTTCCATGTCTTTTATTCCTGTATTGTATTTGAATAAATTTGGTCACTTGCATCAAGTAAAAAACTTTGTAGTTTTAATCAAAATGATGTCCTGCTGATTCAGTTGTTGTTTCTATTTGATACATTAAAAATTTTAAATTTCGCGTTTTGTGGTGATTGGGAAAAATGAACTTTGTTTAGGCTTGTTGGTCTTTTTTAACAAGAGTTATTTAAGGATAATCGATGATCATTAGAAATTTTAGTAAGAAAAAATCCTTACATATTTGTTTGTTGGGTTAGTCCAAATATATTACTATGAATTTATGTTGCCATCGTTCGACCTATTTTTAATTTATAAATTTTCCTCACCATCAACCATGTTTTCTCTTTTTATTGGTTATACGCAGGGTGGATTTTGTACACGATTGTATAATATAGAATGTGTTCAGACACGTGCAAACATTGAAACAAAAGGGTGATTTATGATTGTATCTGTTCTAGAAGGAATATATGATGATTTTCAGAACCATTGAACTTGCTTGATTTGATAGTAACACGGCATTTACCCTAGTTTAAATCGTGTTTCCTTTATTTAAATGACGTGCATCATATAGACAATTGGTAACTTTCTTTATATAAAAGATTAGCAGATGTTTACAATTATTTGTCATCTGATAATGTTTCTGGAAGATGCTTTTGTCCTTTATAAAATAAACAGGTTTTGTAGAAACAAAAATTGAAATGTAAATTATGAACAATTCCATAAATGTCTAAGCATGCTGCATTTCATCAGCCGCAAAGGTGTCCGTCTTTATCCAGGAACACCCAATATTTCTACTACGCAGTAACGTTTGTACGGGGGCTAATTTAATACATTCAACACAGCACTACTCGCAATGAAATGCACGCAGGTACCATCTGAATGTCAAAGTATTATTTCTCATACCAGGTATAATTGCACAAAATTATGCGAGCTTCGATTATTTTGTACACACAGTGGTAAATAGTTTATAAAAAATATTAAAGATCGATAAACTTATTTTAAAGATCGGTAATTAAACTATTAAACTTAGAATTGTTAAAAGTTGTGGAGAATTAACATTCTGTATATAGGGCCAATGCTATTAAACTTCCAAATTATTATTTTGAAAAAAAAAACCCCAATACAAATCGCATAAGCATGATACATATAAAACACCCGATGACATGTCTCCCAAGTTCTCATTTGGCGACTTTTTAAAGAGTGCTTTGAGTTTTTGCGGAAATCAATGACGCCACGTTGCACCGAACTAAATGTGAAAAGCGAAATGATGGTGTGCAAACTATGTACTTACCTGCTTAAAGTACTTAGATCAAATTATAGGGCATAGTTTATAGTTTATGTTATTTTAAAGTTCGTCATTAAATGCTATAAATCGCAGCTAAACAGCCTGACTATATTATCAACAAAGATTTCAACAATGACTATGAGAAAAAAATTAATCCCGATGGATTTCAACCGATATATTTTCTATTACAAGGGTAATAACCTTTCAATTTCGGCCATTCGCACTGTTATTTTCCGTCATACATGTTATAATTAAATAGAAACTCCAATGGTTGTTATATAATGTAATAAAAATCAGCAACACACTTAAAAGTATTCATTATTTTTCGTGTGTGGCGCTTTATAATTTTAACAATGCCAGATAATGATAAATAATGAACGACAATTTACATTCAGTATGTGCCTTCCTTCTTAGAGTTATTTCGCTTCCTAGTGAATAGCGTCCATTTATCTTTGGATCTGTGACAAATATTGTACGTTTGCTATTCCTTAAATATGTGAACACGTTGCTTTCAAGTCATATTTTGAAATTGAGGAGAAGAAGAAGACCAATTGGGGGGGGGGGGTTGAAGGTTTAATGTTAAAAATATATACTTCTGTGCACATAATTAGCTGAATGCTTCTAGTTTTAAATTTAACCCCATAATGAAAAATATAAAAACAACGAAACACATCAGTTTGATCTGTTTTCATGAGTTATTATACATCACCAGTGTAATGAGATTGTCCACGGATGTTTACAGTTAGTGACGTTTATTGAAACAGCTCAGCACCAATATTAACCTATTAACAATTAATGCGAAGGTTTTGATGGAGCTTTCGAACACAATGACACAGGTTGTATTATTTTCTTTGTCATTGCTGCGTGTTTGAGTTTGCGCCGTGTCGGAATTATTGGAACGTGGAACGTGGTCTCTTGCCCTTAGTAAGGGTTCAATCATAAAGTTTGTATTGTGCGGTGTGATTCTCTTTATGTAAACATACAATCTTAAAGTTGTCATACGCCCTTTGTGAAAGTTTTACATAAGCAAGAGTGATGTGATATAAAAGGGTTCGTCAACATGTTCCCAATTTTGCATAAATCATGCTTATCATATTAAATTTATGTTAAGTCTAGAATTGGAACGTTTCAGCATAATAATAGCACTGGGCCGTTTATAGGGGCCGTCCAACGTTGTGGTAAATTGACAAAATTAAAAAAGTTGTTTCAGATTCGCAAATTTTCGTTTTTGTTATGATATTTTTGAGGAAATAGTAATACTGACCACTTACAATACTCTTAGATATCCATTATATGAATCTTTTGACGATTTGAACACCTGAAAATTAAAAAGCGTCGTGCGACGCGAAACGATTGAATAATTTGTTCTGTTGTTGTTGTTATATTTCGGGAAACTACGAGGATTGCTTATATAGGTAAAACATACATCCGGTCTAAGCATGAGCATGGATGGTCCAGTGGTCTAGGCGGGAGGCTTTTTACTCCAGGACTCCAGGGGTCAGTGGGTCGATCCCTGTTGAGGGTTACTTTTTTCCATTTTTTAAATTGTATTCTTGTCTTTTTACTGGATATTTTTAGGTCTAATGTTTAAATTTATCAATATAAAGCATTTAATGACATGCTTCAATACATGCCAAAATCTGCTGGACGTCCCCTTTAATACTAGCGTATCACAGTGAATTTAAGATCGCTAGACACACGTGATTAACCGGTTTTGCAGATAAGGCGGCTATATCAAGATAGTCCCGTGCGCACTTCGTACCTAGCACATTACTTTTCCGTCGCCAGTAGAGTAACCCTCATTTTGCCAATATACGATAGCCTAAGTACATACACAGTTTTGTCATTCGCATTTCCAATCAATTTATATCATTAGTATCCCATAAGTCAAACCGGATAACAACGGTGTTTGTATGGAATCCGCACCGCTGGATCTGCAGACCAATGGGCCGGACCCTTCATTATAATTTTGCAATATTTTAAATTGTCTTCACCAAATGCCATCTGAACCTTTGCATTAGCTTGTTTACATTCTGATACAATTATGGATCGCCTAATTTGGAAATGAAGTTTGTCTTTCCAAAAATCTTCAAGGTATTTCCTCCTTTGTAGCTCGTAATACATTAATACGAATTTTTGCTAACGGGCGAGTGTGTATCATACGAATCATTGCACACTGATAATCATTTCGGTTACAAACATTACAAACAAATATATATAGAAATTCCGAATATTCTATTGTTATATATAGTTCTCAATATAAACAAGAAATAGGTTGACTAAAGATATACAGCATATTATGTAAATATTTATGAAACAATCATTGAATTATACACGTATGTATATTTTGATTTGGTGTTTTAAACGTGTATAGTTTAGAGCGCAGTCTTCGTTTATTTCTGCTCGCATTTATTGTTAAACACATACATTGATATGTTAAACAACTGTGAAAGTTAAACAAACCTGCATTGTAGAAAGTTAAGAAAAAACGCTACAAACAAACTACAAAGGAATGCCCGATTTAAACCCTCAATAGATACGAAGTAAGATGGCACCAGTAGATTTCATTACCTAACACACATCCAAATTGTATCCTCTATAATTAAAACTGCTTGTCCCAAATCCAGGTCTTACATCCTCCAGTATTATGTTTACCCATCATGTTGGTTTTGACGATGACCCAGCTTTTAAACCACCTTATCTTGATTCATACCGAACGACCTTATCTGCACAACAATGGAGTGGTATAATTCTTACAGACCACATATAAACGTCTGATAGTAGAAACATTTTAGCAGACTTTGCGATGGAATAAAGTCTAAATAGGTCAGGCTGCTTATCATCTCCTATAACCTTATGCGAGCCCGAATTAATTTTATTTCTCTCAACCCGCCGAGGCACGCACAACCAAAACATGACATTTAGGTTCATATACAGATGGGTTTTAATGTTCCTGATGCTACGTTTGAGCAGCTGTAGGAAGGAAAGCGCAGACTTGTGCTTCACAATGAGGTAGACATGGCCGCTGCCATACAGACATTGACTGAAAGGATTGAGCAGTTGGAAGTTCGACATGAAACCGAAATACAAGCTCTGAAAGCAGGATCCGTTGGCGGTACGTGTTTTGTAACAACGCATAGCAACAGATTTTGAAGCATTGTATTTGTCAAAGTCTGCGTGTACGATAAATACATGCAAATAAATATAACTTCATAACAATTTGTATTTATTTATACTTTTTTTTCATTGAGTGTACAAATACATTGGCAATGCACTTTTGTATTATGGTTATACAACAACTTAATATAACGCAAGAGTAAAAGTAATTCTTGATAGTCTTGTTGTTCGTCACTTCAATGACAATATGCTTTCACTTTCAAATATATTACAAGATTTCTATTGCTTCCCGATAGGGCGTGTAATCGCTTTTCTATCCATCTTCTGAAGAACGACGCAGTTTTATCAGGTACAGTTCATTCGAAGTAAACAAATCATATACGTAGGTTTTATTTTTAGGTTCAGTTTACACCAGATGGGGAAGAACAACCTGCCCTCAGAACGGAACAGAGCTCGTGTACGATGGTAAATATATCTTTTGTATTACAAATGATTTTCTATTTGTAAGCATTAATAGGAAGTACATTGATAGTTCGTCAAACCATATCTTTTAACAATATCAATAGTGTCATTCAACATGCATTGTACTTAATCGTGTATCTCGTTTTCTGACAATTTACCGAAAACAACTTCCGAGTTTAATGTTGTTTTATCATTTCTTCTGTGTCTGTTATGCCACACGTAGTCGTTGATATTGTCGATGGTTGAATTCTTTTGGGAACCATGTGTCAAATATCTGACCTTGGAATACACCAATGAAATGGGCTTTCTTAATTAATAATTTCATATTGCTTCCTGCAACAAATTATTGACCTTGAAGGGTTTTAGTTAATCTAAATGTTTAACATTTATTTGAGCAATGAAGTTATAGATGCTATATGGAATTGCACTTCGTTCCGCATTGTAGTTTATAATAGAATATCAATTTAAACATTCAGCTAATATATACCTATTTTCAAAGCGGTTTAATAAGACTCACCGTTGAATGCAAATGGCATATGCTTTACGTCTTTTTTATTTTATTTAACATTTCTCGATTACATTCATATAATGATTAAAAATTGTGAGAATACAATGTTGGCGTCGAAATCATATATACTCGCTTTAATACAAATACGATTGAACCATTTTTTTCATATAAAGGTTAACACTTGTACAATAAACACATTTTTACATAAATACATTTTTATGTTTAAAATAACACAAATAAATCGAATCAAGTTTGTTTTAAACTATTTTTTAAATTTAATTAATTTTTTTTTTTTTTAAATTTAAGAAATCTTTCCATACATGACTTCCATACATAAATATAATGGCAGTTCTTTATTCTTAAAGCTTATTATTAACATAATTATATATGTTGGCAGGTTTCACGGCAGGAAATACCTACGACCAAAATAGAGCTGCAGATTACATTTGTCTTTCGGGTGATCCGATATGGGGTGTGTATAGTGATTCTCCTCTGACATATTCACCGAAGATATACGGAACTGAATACGAAATGCCTGAATATAGTGCAGGGGGTACCAAATTCTTCGGAAGCAATATGCACGACCATGATGTCCCATGCGCTGTGTGCAGATCCAGCCGCCCAACCACCGTGATGATTCCCGGTAGAAACCAGTGATACCCGGGCTGGACGATGGAATATGCAGGCTACCTGGTATCTAGTCTAAGTGAACATGTATCACCGACTAATTACGCTTGCCTTGATACTCAACCAGAAGTTGAACTGGGAGATGCTGAAGACAAGAATGGTAAAGTGATGTATATTGTGGTAGCAGCCTGCGGATCTCTGAAGTGTCCACCATACGTTCAAAGCCGAGAGATCACATGTGTTGTTTGCTCAAAATAACCATTTCATGTCGTTTTGTAACTTCGTATACAGCTAATGGGCTGAGATGCATATCACCAGTTTGTTTTGTCAACGCAGTTATTATATGATACTTAGCGAAAATAGAAAACATATACATTAAATATCGCGTCCGTTTGATCTTGAACTTTACTGTGTACTTTGGAGTGCTATTGTTTCCTCGCATGTCTATGCAGCATTCTAATTGCCAGCCGTTATAAATAACTACCAACTTGAATAAGATTCGATAAAGCAAATTGACTCTCGCATTAATAACATAATATGTACTTCTATTAAATCTTAGAGTGTTAAACTGCTTATCGTAGTTGAATGCACGTTATAATGTAATAAATAAAGTATAACATGTGGATACAGTATCTCAGTCACACGCAATCAGAATTGAAAACTTGCTCAAGAGCAAACAATGAATAAAATAAAAACTATTCTTGTTGTTGCACTTGTGTCGTAGCTATCGGTAAACCTATTACTTAGGTTTGATTATTTCATTGGTTTATTAAAACTGAATAATGAAATTTGAGCGTAAATATGTTTTTTTTTAAATATAATTTACTGCATACAAAATAATCAGACCACTCTGACATCACATTATGCGTATGCTATAAAAGCAAAATGTCTCAATTGAATTTGTTCACAGTGAGGAAACAAGACGTAAATAAGTCATACTTCTATTAAATGATAGTAACTAACTGCAATATTAACAGATCAAAGCGTTAATATAGTACTCGCATGTAACATACGTATGCTGCATACATTTTTATACATGCAATTCTTACATGTACATGCATGAAAAAGGTGTCATTTAATTTGATTCAATTCTGTAACTAAGATCTCGTCCACAATTTTGACGAATGGAGGGAAGGACGAAACTCAGACCGAAAGTAAGCTCAAAAAATGTGATAATAAAATCACAACTTTTTACAACCACACAAACTGAACGGCATTGCACATACCATTCGTAAGTACGGAACAAAGTCATCCACTTCGTAGAGGGTAACAGTTTCAAAACAGCTTCTCACCTCGTTTAATAAAACTTGAAATGATAGCTGGTATTTAATTCCGTATTCATTTTCAAAGCGATAAGTTATAACTTTAATCATTCGAACATAATAGTTTACCTGTATATTTTTAACTTCGGTTGTGTAAAAAAAATCCTAGTGGTGAAGGTAATGTAAATATTATAAGCTTTTATAATACATGTACCGTATGCGACCATCGTTGATGCGTTGCCTATATCACCAACGGCATAATATCCAATCATTGGAATTATTTTCGTTCGATCGGGAACAATGACGGTTCTATGGTTTTCGATGTGTGGTTATATGGTTCTTATCGCAATAGAGTGGATATCATGTACGTCTGACAACAAAAAGTTGGTTCTGCACAGTTACGTTGATATGGCAGCAGCTATTCAGACGTTGACTTCACGGCTTTGAAACGATGTCTTTACAAATGGTCCAGATTACCGCGCAAAACCGACAACTGGAATCGGAAGTTCAGATGCTGAATGCACATAACGGTCAACTTGTAGAGGACGTTCAGAGATTACAAACACAGAATAGCCGAATGGCCTCGGACTTCCACATATTAACAACACAGAATAGTCGACTGGTATCGGACGTTCAGACTTTAAAAACTACGTCGTTTGCTGGTAATTGTAACTGCTGAAACAGTTTTATCACCTGGCGATAATATTCATGTATATATTATTTTTCTAATTTATATAAAAGATAAAGTCATATTTGCAGATAGTAATGTATAATTGCATATATATGGCAGGTTCGGTGTTCACAAGATGGGGGCGAACAACATGCCCGCAAAACGGATCAGAGCTTATTTACGCTGGTAAAAGTTTTTTTTTATAAAGGTATATTTTGGAATATTTAAACTGATGCATTGAGCAAGTTTAATAGGTGCGTTGAGTTATTTGGTTGTTTTTAAATTATGATGATCATTATCTATTTCTAAGGGTATACTGGCGGAAACACGGCCAACAAAAATGGGGCTGCCGATTACATTTGCTTGAGCGGTGATCCACTATGGGGCGTATATGATGATTCTGCTCAAACTAACGCGCTGAAAATATATGGGACTGAGTATGAATTTTTTGCACAGTTCAGTGATGGTAGAGCGCGGTTCTTTGGTCAAAATCTTCATAACCATGATGCCCCATGTGAAGTATGCAGATCCAGTCGCCCAACAACTGCGATGATTCCCGGCAGAAACCAATGTGATCCGGGCTGGACTATGGAATACTGGGGGTACCTTGTGTCTGGTCTAGATATCCAAATAGCGCTTTCAAATTACGCTTGTTTGGGAAGTTGGGGATAGTGAAAGCAAGAACCGCAAATTGATTTATTTGGTAGGAGCTGCATGCAGTTCACTTAAGTGTCCACCATACGTTGAAAACCGCGAGATCACCTGTGTCGTCTGCTCAACATAATCAATCGTGAGTTAAATCCCTGCTTGTCACGCTTATTTGAAAGAGCGTTTGGTTCATTTCCAAGTGTACTTATTAGAACGTCGCAACTGGCACGGTTGTATTGCATGTTAAACAAACACAAGTTAATAAAACACGGTTACATGAATTCAAAACAGTTTGCGAAATGATTATTATTTTGTTGTTAATTGTTCAAGTTTTTATTTGATCTGCGCCATGTTTGTTATTGTTCAGCAATTAGTCAATTTCTTCAAATAAATGACTTTGAAGCTATCCCTTAGGGTTTAAGTATTAAAAATTTAAAATATTAAACCCTCTTGACGCAATTGCCGATCCTTTTTGTTAACATTTACATACTTTTTCTTCTGTTTTTTTTTTTAACATAAAAGATGCATGAAAAAACACACTATTTTTTGCAGTAAATATTTTTAGACAGTGATGTTACACACCTCGACTAAGTTTAACTTGTTTTGTGCCAATTAAACATACATCACTATAAAGTTATTTTGCTTTCGCCCGACCTATTTTGAGTTTATAAACCTTCTTCACACACAACAACCACCATTATTTCTCTATACAAAAGTTATTCGAAGGAAGGATAAGTCTTAATAATTAAGTACTAGAACTTTGTATTTCACCAGTCGCAAAGGTAAACGTCTTCATCCAGGCACACCCAGTATAGCGACTTAACAATGTGGTTTGTACGAAGGCTGAGTAAAGACATTGACGGAATCACTACTGTCAATTAAACACATGCATATTTTATCTTATTATAAAGGCATATTCCTGGAACAATTGGATACATTTCTGCGAGCATTGGATTATTATTGTGTGTGCACACTGACACATAATTTATCAAAAGTTCATCAGATTATGATTAACCTGTTTTAAAGATCGGTAATGAAACTTTTATGAGAATCGTTTTTTCCGTTGATTTTATTCTTAATTGTATTCTTAATTCCTTATTATGCGTCTTCTAACAGTTGTATTCTTCGTAACCAGATATTAAACTATGCTCCCGCTGCGGTTAAGTATATTCTAACTTAATGTAATAATCGGTAACACATGCGCTCTTGTTTAATCTATTTCCAGACTTAATGACCTGTGCAATGTGACCGCGCAAGAATAAGTTGACATCGGTCGATGAATGGAAAAGTGAAAGATTTGACAACAATCACGTTTAGTACATTTACATCTCTTTTTCAATATTTCAGCTCAATATATCACCTTGGTCGTTAATTAAGCCAATTGTTATTGTGTCAGTTTACAGCTCGGGATTAAATATAATAATATTTTAGGAATAAGGTGTTCTAGCTTGACCTTTGATCTTGAAGTCTGACTTGGTCTTAAAAAGGAGCAATCTAGACGCTGTTGTTTGACGCTTACATGTATTTAGGGCAACATAATATCACATTATTTCAAAATCATTTAGCTATTAATGGTTCTCGAAACTAAGCTAGTGAAAACAGTTAGAACCGTTGAGCCTAACATTAGCGACTTATTGCGATTGGCTTTTTTGCTAACATTTAACCCAAAACAAAACACAGAAATGAATTTCTTAAAATCTCATAGAAATCCCGTATATTACGATATGAGTAAAATATTTCTACTGAAAAGAAATACAAACGCAGCTACAAAGTAAGACGTCATGACCATATATAGAAAGTCTCTTACACTCCATGTCTTCTCAGGGATACGGCTCGGAGACTTTTTAGTTGAAAGTTGATTAATATATTTGTATTCACAGCGTTTATTTAACTGAAAATAGCTGGAAGAGTAACCATGGCGTATTATCACCAATATTTCCTTTTGAAATATTGCACTATCTTTCTGTTCATTAAATTTTAAATGATAATTAGAAATTACTTGTATTTGCATTAAAGAAAACTGCATTTGTAAAAAGGAACACATGGTTTTACAAAAGTTAAAACAATTTATTAACTCGTATTTTTACCAATATGTGTTTAATTGTTGAAGAAAACTATTGCTATCGTGTAATCAAAACGTGTATATTCATAAGCATATATGGAGAGATAGAGGCTCCTTTCAAACGCGATTGCATCAGTTGTATTATTCGTTTTTGTTTGATTGTTTTCTTTGTGTGTAAGAATGTTTGGGACTTGGTCTCTTGCCTTAAATAAAGGATCTAAAGCAAAAGTGATGTGTTATAAAATGGATTGTAAAACTGTTATTGTTTTGTCCACAATTTTACTGATCATAGTAAAGTGATTAGTGTAATTTTTAGAATAGGATCGTTCTAGAACAGTTATAGCCTTAGACGAATTAATGCACAGCGTCGCAAAAGGAATTTAGGGTTGCTTGGCTTAGATATGGTCAAAAAACATTCCAGTGTAAGTAAAAAATTAACTTATGCAAACTTAGTATTATCACAATATATTCATTGAAGAGCGCTTATCCTATAAACGTGTTGGTCATGAACTAATTATGACAATTTTTTTCTTAAAAAGCTTACGAAATAACGGTTTGGCAGGTAGGGTGGGCATTTCAAGGTACCGTGCGCATCTTGCACCACGCACTTCAGCTACCCATATTCGACACCGCTATCCCGCATTCGCCATTCTGCGAAAGCATCAACACAAACACAGAAATGTCCATTGAATCTCCAGTCACTATATATTAAAAATATTTTATGGTAGTAACCGGATAGCACAGAAATCATCACGGTGGTAAGTCGGATCTGGATCTGAGACGATACACGGGGCGTCGTTTTGATTTATGTTATCGTGCACATTTAATCGTAAAAGTATGTTATAATAACCCTAATTGTTTGATAAAGTAAATACCTCGCTGTAAAAGAAAATCACAAACATGTTTGTAAATTACAATTATTTGTGTATCATAAAGGATTATGCCAAGTGTTCTAGAACACGCTACATGTTCTAAAACACTATATGTTCGCAATAAACACTCATGAGTCCATCTTAAATATAGACATGTATTAAAGCAATGCAATTTCCGTCTTTTAAAGTATTTATTTATCTGGTAACAATCTTATATCAATAAGATCACTAAGGACTAATATATATAAATACCAAAAAAAGATGCATCATGCACAGACCGAATGACTGCGGATGACGTTAATAGGTAGTTAATATATTAAAACAGTAAACGAATACATTTATCGATCATGATAAACATTCAATTTCTTGACATTATTCCTGTCATGATATATCACATCATGATTCATACTAGCAACATCATACTACTGAGCTATGCTTTTGTTGTTATATGGAAAAAATGGCGAATCTGCTTAAGATACCATTGAAAAGTCGTCTTTAAAATCAGACAAAGATAAGATTTACACACAGTGAATATGGGTCAAAGTCAAAACAGTGAAGGGCTTCAAGATAATAGCAAAATCAATTCACAGCTTGTGTCTTATCAAAAATGTCTTAAAGAATCGTGTCAGTCTTTAGTTGAACTATTCTTTCAAAGGAGAATGACGGTTTCGCGGCTTGTAATGTGTGGTTATATGGTAATTGTCGCAAATTGGGGAATATCATGCACTTCTGACAACAAAAGGTTGGTTCTGCACAGTGACGTTGATATGGCCGCAGCTATTCAAACGTTAACTGCACGGCTTGAAGCGATAACAACAGAAATGGCACAGCTTACTGCGCAAAACCAGAAACTTGCAGCGGATGTTCAGACTCTTAATGTACAAAACAGTCAACTGGTATCGGATGTACAGACTCTGAAAACTACATCGTTTGATGGTAACTATTGAAAATATTGTTATTAACGGCGATAACGCAGAGATACTTATTCGTTGATATATTTGAGTAGGAAAAAAACTTATATCATTATATATTTTGTTAGGTTCGGTGTACACAAGATGGGGGCGAACAACATGCCCGCAAAACGGATCAGAACTTATTTACGCTGGTATTTTTTTTTAATTTATATAAGTTAAATATTGTGATTTAAACTGATGTATTGAGTAAGTATAGCATGGATTGAATTATTCATATTAATTAAACTATAATCATCAATTTGTTCGTAGGGTTTTCTGGTGGAAACGCATACAACAAGAATGGAGCTGCCGATTACATTTGTTTGAGCGGTGATCCATTATGGGGCGTATATGATGATTCTGCTCAAGCATATGCGTTGAAAATATATGGAACGGAATATGAATTTAGTTCCCAGTTCAGTGATGGTGGAGCTCGGTTCTTTGGCCAAAATCTCCACGACCACGACGCCCCATGTGCTGTCTGTAGATCCAGTCGCCCAACAACCGTGATGATTCCCGGAAGGAACCAGTGTTACCCGGGCTGGACGATGGAGTATGCGGGATACCTTGTGTCTGGTTTAGATATTCACGCAGCCCCTACAAATTACGCCTGCTTGGACGCCAATTCTGAGTGGGAAGTTGGTGATGGAGAGAGCAAGGACGGCAAACTTATGTATTTGGTAGAAGCTGCATGCGGTTCACTTAGGTGCCCACCATACGTTGAAAACCGCGAGATCACCTGTGTCGTCTGCTCAAAATAATGCATTATGATTGTATTTTTAATAAAGGAAATATTTGGGGAAATCAGGATTTGACTTTTATGATCATGCTTATTCAAAACAGCACACGTAAGCTTGATTGTTCAGTTTTGTTTAAGATAACATTTATCATGGTAACATTTATTCAAATACGTTTGCTTAATACTGTATATATAGTTTAATATTTATCAATTAATCACAGTGGATCATTATTGTTCTAGGTTATGTTCACTCTAGTATTTCAAATTTGACACATGAGCAATAATTTCAGACTGTGTAAAATCTTCAATTACTAAATACAAATAATATTTAAATATGCAAATTTGTTTATGGTAATGAATCTTAATATAAAGGATTTTTCAAATCATGACGGAAGTTGCTGACAAATAATACGGGCATACACTTTTTGAATTACCATTGTATCGTTAGATTCCAGCAGGTATTCGCTGAAAATTAGTCCGGACAATACAAAAGGACGGTTGAGTGGACGGACGGAAAAGATTGACGGACGGATGAACGGACCGATGAACACACGAACAAAAAAGACACCCATATGCTCAACCTAAAATGCTTCAGGTATCATGAAATCAATAATAGACAGAAGCTCTAAAACAATTGCTTACGAAACTCATATAATAAAAAAGTAGTTTTCATAAGCACACACAAAGTGTCGAAATATACACTTAAGATATACTTATTTGTGATGAGGCACCAATAAAGTAGACACTGGCAAATGCTCGCCATTCATCTTTACAAACTCTCGCTAATTTAACTTATTTGTTTTCAAAACGAAACAATCATTCTTTATAAGGTACATTTTGACTCCACACATTAATTTAATTAAAAAAAGCAGTAGCGTAAAGACTTGTTGATTTTTATACAAATCGCATCGTTTCAATTATTCCACAAGCGTAGTATATTAACGGGCATGCCTATTAACACAACCGATGTGAACCACACAAACATAATTATTAAATATTGTGTATTCAGATTTTACTTTAAATTGCAAAACACATTCGAGTGTTATATGCAATGCGTTAACTTAAAACTGAACATGATTTCATAAATGCCGTAAAAGGCATGATGTCTGATCAGTACAAAAGCAATCATGATCATCATATCTTTGATTCTTATGCGTGTATCATATTGCATATTTTCGCGAATCATACAAACTCAAAAAACAATAACCCAACCCTGCATAAAACGTTTAAATGCGGTGACCCTAGTTGTAATCATTTTTTTCTATGTTTGCCATTTTTGTCCTCTGTTTTATCGTTTTGCAATTAGTAACTTGCCGTAAATAATGGATCGTAAAGTGGTTGTTAATGTTAAAAATCGATAACATTTCATATAATTAGTTCTTAATAAAACATGTGATCATGTTGATACCTCCTTGAAAAATGACAAGTTCAAGGTCGGGAGGGGATTAAAAACCAAGCATGATACCGTTTCGTGGGAGAAATGTCAGTATCACAAGATTAAAATTGCTTGTAGTATCAAGTCTTGCAAATATATACTACAAGTGTGATGGTTTAATACGCCTTCGTAGGAATAAGATGATAAGTAGGGGAATATTGTATGTGCGACTAATTAACAATTCAGCACAACATAATGATAATTTCCCAACAGTTCACATGTATTTTGTAAATGAATGAGTTTTCAACTGTACACACTACACGTTCTGGCAATGGTCTTAAACTATAAATCAATTGATAGTGTGGTGCCATTGCTTCGTAATCTAGATTACTGTTCATCAACGTTTTATTTATGTTTATAAGAATGATCGTACATATATTTCATTTTTATCGTGTTTCTTTCTTATTTAATCTCTCTTTGCATTGAGTTTAAAAATTTTAGCTGTGCGAAAGTTCAATCTGTATTCGTTGTTTTCTACATAAGCCGAATCGTTTTGTTTCGATATTTCTTCTAACAAAGGCTTGAGTACTTGAACTTCTGATTCTAAGTCAGCCACATGTTTTGTCACGGCGTCCAGCCTTGACATCAACGTCTGGATGGCCGCCGCCATATCTACGCCACCGTGCAGCACCAGTCCCGTGTGTGAAGACAAACAGCTGGACAATAACATCATAAACAGTCCTGCACATAATGGAATATGTGTTGATGCCATTCTTTCTTGTATTTGTACGAATAAATAGGAATAAATAGGAACTTTTAAAACATGGTCAGTGTTACAAAATAAGAAAGGTTTCGAATGCGTAGTGTAATTCAAATAATAATTGCGTATGAACTCCTTCACATCAAAGTTGCCTTATCAGTGTATGTTATACTGTACATATATCAGAAAACTGAACCTCCAGAACCATTGAACGTACTTCATTTCGAGCCGTTACTGTTCATTTGCGGCTGACTACTCGTTGAATGTATTGTTGCTATTTTGCATAAAAACATCATTACAAAATCAAGAGCAACAGCAAATGTTTTTTTTACCAAATACGTGTGTTTTGGTTGAATAGTGAAACCCCCAAATATACAAAACATTCATAATATAGTTTATTAGATTAACACAAAAGGCCGGGATTTATTGGCACGTGCAATAACTGATTATGTTTACAGTTATTTAAGCTTATTGATTGTCTATTTTCGTGTGCATTACTTGTTTATATGATTACTATATGATTTAGTTTGACTGGAGAAATAGTAACGCTATCCCTTACTGAAAACCTTAATAAGTTGTTGAGTTTGATTTCACGTTAGCTTACATTTTTAGCGTCTAAGCATGCTAACGTTAGAAGGACGCATTATCATGGCTAATATGCTAACATTAGTTTATCGATACTATAAGGTAAGTGTTATTATGGACACACATTTATCTGACAAGTTGAATACGGTGAGACTTGCCGAGTAAAGCAGAGTACAACGACAAAATACCACTCGATGAAAATGTAATCAGCATGAATATACATTCAATTCCCAAAGGAACGATCGTGTTAATGCAAATACAAATGCATGTGTTTATATTTTAATTACTATACTAGACTCAAATTCAATCGACTTTGACATTTGCCCCGGATCACTGGGATATAAGTCGTCCGTTTAAAGTCGGCGCAGTTTGCAGCCACGACACATTGGCTTATTTTCCTCACAGGTACACATTTATACTCCTGGGTGGAGAGGAGCAAGCGTGGGATTATTGTTTGCTCAGAAAAATTCCGTTGTCTGAGCTGGATATGAGCCAGGGACCCTCCGGCTCTTAGACCAGCACCCCACCACTAGACCAAGGTCCCACATGTTCAAATGTTCAAATGTTCAAATGTTCAAACATTTATTGTTGTTTCTCCAAAATGAATCAGTCTGGACAAAATGTTCTAACTCAATTCACCCTCCTCATTTCTCAATTCATCTGATGGTGTAAGCAAATAACTCTTTTGAATTACTTTCTTTGATCAACTATCAAATACACTACTTAACATCAAATGAGTACCATTCGCCCGAAAAGTAAATTGCAATTTCCCCAACGGTATTATATTTGAATCTCATTTAAGAAGTCGGTCACATTAGTATCAAGTCATGGTTTTCAACACACATGGTACTAACAGAGTGCATAATAAATTATTAATGAAATTTGAAACGCAATCTCATCGGTTAACTACTGGTTATATAATAC
This sequence comes from Dreissena polymorpha, assembly GCF_020536995.1. Taxonomy (NCBI): domain Eukaryota; kingdom Metazoa; phylum Mollusca; class Bivalvia; order Myida; family Dreissenidae; genus Dreissena; species Dreissena polymorpha. Next base: position 39,758,475 of record NC_068360.1, read on the forward strand.
AAACACTTTTATTCAAAATGTTGTATAAGTATCCATCTAAACCTAACCTGTGCTTTATAGTTGATACTGGGTTATATGTTGTACGTCTCAATATAGATAAACACCTTCTTACAAAAGACAAACAAATTTACAGCATACATCTTTATATAAGGCTGATATTTTTCTTCAGGGATATATGAGGAAATAATGGTTTTAATATAAATGTGTTAATATTTTTTCAAATAATTTAATATAGTGTTTTGTGAGCGGCGATTGAACGTTAATGATTAAGAACGATACATCATTTCTACAGATTTTAAGGTATCAGAACCATTGTATTACATTTTGATTGTCTTTTCTTAACATTTTAAGTATATTAATGTATTGCACATATTAAATAAGTGAGGTCTGACTGAACTGGTCGCGGAACCACACGGTTCCCTTATTTGTACAGTCACGAATGATAACATAAACACACATGAAAATAAGTCAATGGTTCTTTTAGCAGTCACCGAAAAAAATCAAGAAAACACTCATGGTCAGATTGAATTTCACTACGGTCTTTTCGCTCACCTCTGATTACATGGAAGCCAAAATAAAAGTTATGTCCTTCGCTCGTATTTTCAAGGGCTGATTTCCGTCGAACAACTTATCGATATGCTAAGGCCTTAGGATGTACTGTTTTGATAAGAAAAAAAGATCAGCAGAACTCACATAATTGTGTGACATATGTTAGGATTACACACGCATAGTTGATGGTTGATATTTGCACATATTTAAATAAGGAAAATGTATTATAAAAAACAACTTTACCAACCTAGAACCTTATTGTACATGTTCACTAAACACGCGTGTTCAAATACATATAGAAATGTAAACTATGTGGGATATAACAATTGTATGGTATTGTTTTTAAAATCTACGTGACTCATTGTGAGAAGAATACCATTTTGTTCGGCGTGTATTGCATTCAGTTCAGCAAACAGATTATAAATACATCAACAACATATTAGTTCATGCTTATGATGTGTTAATGTACTAAACTTACAGTACATCATTTAAAACTATCAGTTTAATATACAACACAAACTTATCAGAACAGTTAAGACCCTTCAATAAAATAACTGTCAATTGGGAAGCTTACATTAATTAACACGCACCTATTTTATGCCCGTGTGTGGGAAAAAGGCGCTGATACTTGTTTGCGACCTCCAAGACGGAAATACGACATATAGACCCGCAAAACGAGAAAATTCTATTAGTAAGGTTAAAGGGACCGTGAACCGCGATTGACGAAAATAGAAAAGTTATAAAATACTATATTTTTTTATTATTACTATTATTTTAGTATATCAATTTTACTGGGTACAGATACCAGGTAACTACCAGTTAACTATAAATAACACAAGTAGATTGATCATCATTGTCACTTGGTAAACGGTGTCTTCTATCGGTGTCTGTTAAAGAGTAAACCCAGGATTGCAAATTGTGCAAGCGTAGTGAATTGTTTATTCTTTATATATCAAATGACCAATACACTTACGTTATTTATAGTGTGTATATCGTTATGTCACCTATTTTCGCGATGTACTTTCGATTTCACATCGCGAAATTTATTACCGAATATATACTGAAAATATGAACTTGTTTTTTTGTCAATCGCGGTTGACGGTCCCTTTAAAACGTTGAATCAAATCTAGTTGTTTAGTTTTCGATAATTCTAACATAAAATCGCTTTCATAACAGTATAAAGAAGGTCAGCTTTAAGTGGCGAACAATTAATACCCATAGGAACGCCGATAATTTGTTTAAATATTTTACCATTAAAATCAACGAACAAATTATCCAGAAGAAAATAAGTGCTGCACAAAACTTAAGACAAGTCCAAATGTTGTATTTTTCTAATATCTGATTAGTAAAGAAAGCTTTTTTTAGTGTTTAAAACAAGATACAAACACTTCTCTCTTGCAAATGTTTTTTTCAATCACAGAAACAAGTTTGAATGTTATTTTAGTGTGTGGAAGCGTTGTATATAGTGTAGACAAATCATATGTGCATATGTGCCATATCGAAGAAAGATATAGTGAATCGAAAACCAACAAGCATGTGTTTTTAAGTACGTCAACATCATATCCATTTGATAAAAATGAATTAATTAAATTAAAAAGTTTAATATAAACATTTTCTTAAAGATATTCTAATTTGCGAACACACTTCAAAACATCTCCATACAATGATGGATGGAAAATTCCATTAGTTAAATCCCATTTTAAAGGAACATTCTAGATTGAAGTTAAATCACCATTCTTTGAGTGAAATTTAGCGAATTCACGTAGTAGGTTATGATACAAAAAACCTTGCTTTAGCAATTTCTTCGTTAATATACGATTACGATCATTAAAATCTTTAATACATGAACATGCTATGGCGTAACGTACCAACTGCAAAATATAAATACCATAGGTACCTTAACGGATGTTACCATCTAGGAACGGAAAATTCACAATTTCAAAGTTTAAGTCGTCCCGTTTGTCGTATAAAGTTGTCTTAATCATATTATTATTAATAGTAATATGTAAGTCTAAATACGCAGCATCTGTATCGGATTGATACGATCTGTTTAAGACTAGTCCGATCGGGTAGATTTTGTAAATATATTATTCAAAGTATGGGTTATCTACATTAAGTACGTCATCAATGTACCTACTAGTAAGGTCAAAACTTTGAATCAAATGTAGTTGTTAAGTGTTCGATACATAAAATTGCTTTGATAAAAATATAAAAATGATCAGCTATAAGTGGCGCACAATTAGTACTCAACGGAACCCCGATAATTTGTTTAAATGTTTTACCATACAATTCAACAAAAAAGTAATCCAGAAGAAAAGTAAGTGCTGCACACAAGTCAAGACAAGTCCAAATGTTGTATTTATCTTATATTTGAGATACTTGCACTACCGTAAACTCAAGGTTTATTCAAATGATTAAACAATAAGGTTAAAGTATTTAATTGGCATTTCGTCTTAAATGTAGAATGGAGACAGGCTAAATTCGTTAATAAACACTTGTTCCGAATCAACACTCCGCTGATATTGATGACGTCATTCGATTTTATTACTAAACTTTCTTCATAATGCTATATTTAATAATATAATTTGTTTCACCAAACTTACTTAAGCATCATACTTACACACACACATAACGCGGTTTGGTAAACATAACTCATCCTTTAAAATCTTACGTGCGTCATACTGAAGAGCCTAATCTGCACATCTGCACAACTGCTATAGGGATGTCACGATTCTTAAGCAAACGTCTAATAACAGGACAACCTCTGATAATTCGTTCCGCACAATAAACGACAAAAATATTAACATTTATCTCAATACAAAGGCTGCCAGTAGTTTAAGATCACGAAATACAAGTCGACTTTTATTTTGTTTGAGTCTACTCACCGATGCACATCAACACAATGACTTTGATGACAACACACAGGGCGATTGTATGGCTTCTTTTGCTGCGATTGAGCTGCTGTACCATGGATAGGAGACTGGTGCTTCACAGTGATGTAGATATGGCCGCTGCCATTCAGACATTGACTGCAAGGATTGAACAGTTGGTAGCTAAAGACAATCAGCATGAATCGGAAATACAAGCTCTGAAGGCTGGATCTGTTGGAGGTACGTTCAATATGTTGAAGTACATAATTGACGATACTGCGAAGCAGCTCGTCTAAGTTATCATAAAATGACAAAAATCTTCACAATGGCGACCTATGTTAAAGACCGAGCCAGTCCGATTGAGATAGCTCGATTTTTCTAATCGGCATACCTCGCTCGATAAAGGTATAGAAAGCTCAGCTATAAATAGGACAGCATATTCTGTGAAAAATATTTAATAATAGTTTGAAAACGTTTAGTTTAAATCAGTTATATTCAATCCATTATATGTTTATAGATCAATGAAACAATTATGCATTTTCTGTATTGTATTTGACATTTGTCTTGATTCAGTAAATACATTGCGAATTAAAACGTGTATAATTAACTTTCAACGCGATCATGAGTGTAAAATAACGAATTATTTCGAACCTGCCATTTGTAAACGTTGTAGCGATTATGGTATATAAACAGCAAAACAGCCATATGACATCTGTGAAACTCGCTATTATGCGTGCTTTCTCATTTTGCATATTTAATAAACTTTTCAAACAGAAATAACAGAACCACATCAGTGCTCATACTATGTTTGATAATTAATTCGTTTGTTGGATATTATTTGCTGTTTTTAACACATTAGGTCATATCGCGGAGATTTAGTTAACCTTACCATGTGTTCATGGGCGAACTCACGCATTCAATTGCTCTTACGACTATGGGCTCATACCTACTTTTGGGAATCATCATGAAATTATTGCCGTACTTAACGAACAAACATGCCTAACCTTACTGAATTAGAGAAAAAAAAACAATAATAAAATGATAAAAAGTATATGTTCATGCACATGGGCATGTGAAATCACGTCCGTACACATAGCATCATTAACTTAGGAAATAAAACAACGAAATATAAAGTTTGGTATGATATACATGTGAAAATTTTTGGGTTTCCGGTGGCGGACATATTGGATGTGTTTATATCGTCTCATATATTTTGCTAATTCTCTCAAATGATGCGAATCTTATCAATACTTGTTGGGTGTGGATTTATTCAGTGTGTTCCTAGAATGCTATAGTGAGTGTAAATATATTATAACAGTGGACATAAGGATGCAAACCGGCTATAAACATTGTGAGTAGGAGGTCTTTTTCTTTGTGTTTGAACTATTTATAGCAATAATTTGACTTTGAACTTCTTATAGCTTCATACCTATAAATAGCTATATATAAACCCAATATCTGATCTCGCTTCAATGAGCGTAACGTGTACTATACACAGCAGTCACGCACACCTGATTTCTGCTCTATACTGTTCAAATAAGAAAGTGCATCCAATATAATGAGCTTTACTGCTTCCACCCCAAATATTGCCAAAACCAAGAGGACTAGTTCGGAGTTGTCAACTCCAGAAGGCAAGGTTGAGCAAAAGAAAAACCGAGTCACAAGCGATTCTAGTGTTGACTTCAACTACACTTTTGAAAGTATGTCTGAAAATGACAATGTTGGTAATGTTGGACTCGATGTCAACATCATGAGGGCCATAAAACAGACCGTTCAAGAGGCCATTAATCATGCTCTTTCGGTCCAAATGAAAACCATGATTGAAACCATCATTACCGGGGTCGTGGACGGCTTATCCAAACGCATAGAATGTCTCGAACACGAAAATACAAAACTTCAAAATGAAAATCGCACTCTTAAAGACGCATTGGATGCCAGCGAACAGTACAGTCGTCGCAATAGCCTGCGTATCTTCGGCATCCCAGAAAGTGCGAAACCAAATGAAAGCACAGATGAGATTGTCATGAACTTGTGCATGTCAATGGGGGCTGATGTCCTCATAGGCGAAATTGACCGTTCTCACAGAACCGGAAAGCCAGGAGGGCCTCAACCGCGCCCTATTCTAGTAAAGTTTGTGAGCTACCGAGCCAGGCAAAAGCTATATTCCCTACGGCGGAACCTCAAGACGAACAAGGAACATGCTCGTGTTTTCATAAATGAGGACCTCACCCAGCGGCGTGCTCAGTTATTATTTGTCGCGCGTGGGCTTGCAAAAGCCAAACGAATTGAAAGCGCCTGGTCTGCCGATGGAATTGTTCTGATACGGGTGTTGGAAAACGGCGAGTCAAAGCTCAAACGTATCGCCTCGGAATTCGAGTTAGAAAAGTACAAATAAATAAAGCTGATCTATGCTTTTTTGTGCAGTTTACATCTGAAAAATACTTGTTCAATTTAAAAGCACGGATGTCACGGGGTTATTATAACTGTTTACACTAACTATCATGTCTTTCTTTATGTCAATCTGTCAAATCCCGTTATTCTGCAGGACATCACAACAATGATTTATTTACTGCCTTCAGCTGTATTTAAGATTAAATCTAAAATACTTATAAAACCCTATTATTTGTAAATGATTATTATTGCTAAAAGGTGTATTTGAGCTAAATTCATTACATATAATTATTATAATTTAAAACACTTTCTACTGTACTTTCCATCAGTATATTTCATATGTTTCGCCATTCAGTCGTTAAAGTACACGAAATAACTGTATCAGGTGTTGTCATAGAAAAAAATGCCTTTTTCTAACATTTTAACCGTGAACATAGACAAATCGTTTACGTTGTTCTAAAGTAGTATGTCATTACGCACTAGGTGCGTCTCGATGTCCTAGTAATTGAAAACTCATATTGTATGTGTCAATTACGAAAAACGTCTCTTGATCGATTATATTGATATGTCAAAAATGTGTAAACTACACTTTGGAGCTCTAACGTATCGATTTTATATTAACAGTATGTTTATATTGTACTATTTTATGTTTGAATTCCAATACAATTTATGCAGTGCTGTGTCCTAATTGATGTAAACGAAGTTGTTCTAAAGTAGTATGTCATTACGCACTAGTTGTGACTTAAGGCTTTAGTAATTGATAACTCATATTGCATCCTGATTGCTGTAAACTAAGTTGTTCTACAGTAGTATGTCATTACGCACTAGGTGTTACTTGAGACTTTAGTATTTGATAACTGTTATTGTCTGTGCAAATTGTAAAACAATATGTCTGCCTTCCAATACAATTTATGCAGTGTTGCGTTCTTATTGATGTAACTAAGTTGTTCTAAAGTAGTATGTCATTGCGCACTAGTTGAGACTTGAGACTTTAGTAATTGTTAACTCATATTGTCTGCGTAAATTGTAAAAAAATAATGTCTCTTGATCAATGTTGATTTGTCGGAAAATGAGTAATTACACTTTGTGACTCTAAGTTTTCGCTTTCCTATTAACAGCCTCTTTATAGTTTACCGTTTTTTTCTACCAGTACAATTTAAGCAGTTATGCATCTTAATTGATGTTAACTTGTAGTATATGTTTAATTGTGCGTGTGTGGTGCATTCACTTGTGAACACGTGATATTTCAAAAATACAAAGTAACAAATAGAGCTTAACATGTCCTTGGTCTAAATATGTTGTTAACTTAACTATTATTCCTATTGTATCCCTAAAAACAAAGTGCGAAAGTGCTACTTTATCTTATTTAAATTTATCGCGTGAAGTGTAATACACAATGCACAATCTATTCAATACCAAACTAGAGGGGTTATGTGTTCTTTCATTTGAGCAGGTGGTATCATACTTTCTGATGTAATGTATATCACTTAATTTTGCTGTGTTTTCTGCATACATATATTTCTGCAATTCGTTAAATGCTCTCACATTCCCATGCATATAAGTGTGTTCGTATGAGCAGATAGCATCATAGTTTTTGATGTAATGTATATCACCTTATATTGCTGTGTTTTCCATACATATATCGCTGCTATTCGCTAATTGCTTACACATTCTTATGAATATAAGTGTGCTCTTTCGAACAGATGTGACCAAAGTTTATGCTGCATTGCAAATCAGCTAAAATTGATGCTTTCTTTATTTATATGCTACTGTTTTTCGTTAAATGCTCTCACATTTGTATATATGTAAGTGTGTACTTTTACGTACATTATCATCTTTACACAGATGCTCACTTTAATCATTTTCAATCACTATTTCTTTTTCTTCAAGGATGTATTATTTATAATCGTGTACGTACATTATCATCGTTACACAGATGCTCACTCTAATTATTTACAACCACTATTTTCCTTTTTTCCAAGGGTGATTTATTTATAATCGAACGGTTTAAATGATTTTTCTAGGTTTTTTGTTTCATATTATGATCTGCACACCCAACATAACCTAACATATCATTAAAATGTTACCTAAAATGTTATCCTCCTTTAGCATCGTCCTCTTTGCCTTCCTTTTTCCTATACTCTCTCTTATCTCAACGTCCTATTTGAAGCAGTTATGTAGCAAAAGACGTAATCCAATGTTAATATCAGCATTGCAATATGTTTCTATGATCAAATGCATTAAACGTATCATGTCAGCGTTTCTGGCTCACCTCGTCTTCATTGGAACATATCATTATGTTGTACCTTAAACAGAGACCAGAAAACGCTGTCATGAATGCGTATCGGCCACCAGCTATTTTTCCAATTCTCATACATGTAGTATTTGCATGCCAATTATGGCCTAGTGTTGTTAGTCTCTTTTCATTACAAAGTAGTGTCTACCAGTCAATAAATATATCACGAAGTATTGAACACCCACGTAAGCGTATCCCGATAGGAAAAAATATACATACTGATATTATCTTTCTCAAAACTGTCTTACAATGTTTCCTGTTTGGTTTAACATGCTGCTGGATGTGATATACATCCAAACCCAGGGCCTACCTTGCCTGAGACATCTTATAACACAAATGCAAATAATTCCTTATCCACTTCCGATGCCTCTGCAACACACCACTTAAGTTTTAGTCATTATTATATTCAAAGTCTGATGCAAAAAATAGATGTTTTGTATACAGGGCTACGTGATTTTGATATAATTGGTTTTACTGAAACATGGTTAAATAGTTCTATTTCATCTACTGATATTCTTTTCGAAGGCTTCCACCAGCCAATTCGCAAGGATCGTCTAGACTCTTATGGCGGCGTTGCTATATACGTTAATGAAAATATTGCTTTCAAACGAAGACACGATCTCAAATTAAATAACGTTGAGTCTTTATGGATTGAAGTGTTCCCCTCAAAACATAAATCCGTTCTGTTTGGCTTGTTTTATAGACCGCCTAGTGCGGATAGATCGTATATGCATTCTATTGAAAATTCTATAGGACTAGCCAGAGACACACAAATAAATGATATCATTATTACAGGTGATTTTAATATAAATACTATCGCCGAATTATCAGCACGAACAATTAACGAATTATGTCTACAATATGACTTAACGCAACTAATAAATGAGCCAACACACTATACTGAACACTCATCTTCCATAATTGATCTTATCTTTGTAAGTAATCCGAATACCGTATTACTTTCTGGAACAGGTGAACCCATTTTAGACCAAACTATTCGGTACCACTGCCCTGTTTTTGTTACATTAAAATTCATTAAACCTTTACGTAAAACGTTATATCGACATATCTGGCGATACGACATTGGTGATTATTCCAAACTTCGACAACTAATGACAGATACTAATTGGGGTCTTCTTAAATGCGAAAATGTTGATATTTATGCAGAAAATATTACGAAGACAATTTTACAAATTGCTGGCTCATGTATTCCTAACAAAAATGTATGTATACGTTCTCGTGATCTCCCCTGGCTAAATAATATTATAAAGAAAAAAATTCGACAACGAAAGCGTCTATACAGAAAGGCCAAGCAACTAAATAGCGATATGCATTGGTTAAATTTTCGTCGTGTCAGGAATGAAGTCGTTTTACTTCTACGTAACTCAAAAAATGAATACTTTAACAATATTGCACGTAAACTGAAGTCATCTGACCTTTGCGCAAAAGACTGGTGGAAAACACTTCGAACATTTATTCCTACTAACAGAAACAATTCAATTCCACCTCTTTTCGACGAACAATTAGGTATCTTTGTAGCAAATGACTCCTGTAAAGCCGATATGCTAAACAGGTATTTTGCAAACCAATGTTCAATTGACGAAAGCAACCACGAACTACCAATAATCAAAAATTCAAACGCTAACACTCTTCAGAATTTTCATATAACACAGGAAGAAGTAACTGACTCAATCAAATGTCTTAAGTTAGGCAAAGCATCTGGTCCTGATGGAATTGATAATCGTATCCTCAAAGAAGCAATGCATCAATTAAGCTACCCATTGTGTGATCTTTTTAACTCTTGTCTTAATACTCACAAAATGCCTTCTTGTTGGAAAATTGCTAATGTGTGTCCGATTTTTAAAAAGGGTGATCCAGCGAAAGCGTCCAATTATCGACCAATATCATTGTTAAATACTATTGAGAAGGTCTTTGAGAGGATATTGCATAAACACATTTTTAATTTTCTTCGAGATAATTCATTCTTTGCGCCCACTCAATCTGGCTTCTTGCCTGGTGATTCGACTGTTAATCAGCTTACATATATGTATAATACTTTTTGCAGAGCACTAGACAATGGCCTTGAGGTCAGAGTAATCTTTTTTGATATTAGTAAAGCTTTTGATAAAGTATGGCATAAAGGTGTATTATACAAACTACAACAAGCAGGCATTCGTGGAAATATATTATCTTTCTTGACTAATTATCTTTCTGATCGCAAACAAAAAGTAATCCTACCGGGAGCGCACTCAATCCCTATTGAAATTCTCGCCGGTGTCCCTCAAGGTTCTATTCTAGGTCCACTTATGTTTCTTGTGTATATAAATGATATTATTGCTGATATACAAGCACATATACATCTGTTTGCTGACGACACTAGTCTGTTTATGGTCGTAAATTCGCCAAGCCAATCTGCAGTCGTTTTGCAATCAGACATTGATAAAATATCCAGTTGGGCTGACAAATGGTTGGTATGTTTTAACCCCTCAAAATCCGAATCAATGCTTATATCTCGAAAACTGAATAAACTATCACATCCACCATTGACCATGCATAACGTGAATATACCCATCGTTGATGTCCATAAACACTTAGGTGTTTTTATCTCTAATGACTGCACTTGGCATGCTCATATTTCATACATAAAGGAAAAGGCATGGGCACGCGTTCATATAATGCGTCGGTTAAAATCAATGCTTGATAGAAAAAATCTCGAGAAAATATATTTTTCTTTTATAAGACCAATCCTCGAGTACTCAGACGCTGTATATGATAATTTTACGCAATATGAAAAAGATGACCTAGAAAAAATCCAAACCGAAGCCGCGCGTATAACATCTGGATGCACACGTTTAGTCTCAATAGAAGAACTTTATAATGAGCTAGGCTGGGAAACTATCAGCCAACGAAGACGCAAACACAAATTAATATTAATGTATAAAATGAACTCTAGTAATGTACCAAACTATTTGCAATCCCTTTTACCCGCTACAGTTGGATCGTTTAGCAATTACTCATTAAGAAATTCGTCACATCTCCAAACTATTCAAGCGCGAACGTCACTATACTCAAATTCGTTTTTACCATCCACTGTTTGTGAATGGAATAATCTTCCGGATGAAATAAAAAACGCCGAATCGATAAATTCCTTCAAAAGTCAAATTAACATAGATCGACAGACTCCGAATCCATTATTTACGTACGGTGAAAGACGCTTTCAAATGCTACACACGCGCTTACGAACAAAGTGTAGCGCCTTAAACGAACACCTTTTCCGACGCAATATTGTTGCATCCCCGTTATGTCTATGCGGACTTCATGAAACAACGTCGCATTACTTTCTTGAATGCACTCGGTTTGTACATATTCGTGGCGAATCTGAACTCAATATCCGCATATTCCGTTACTTGCATTGAAACTATTCTATATGGAGACAACACTTGTGACTACTTAACGAATACTAAAATAGCCGATGCAGTGCATACATTTATTATTAAAAGTAAGCGATTTGATTCGTAATATGCTACAGAACTCTCTCTCCCCCCCCCCTCTCTCTCTCTCTCTCTCTCTCTCTCTCTCTCTCTCTCTCTCTCTCTCTCTCTCTCTCTCTCTCTCTCTCTCTCATACACATCCCAAATGTCGACTTATTGCCTGTTTCTCACAAAAGAAACTATACTCGTAATTTTTTCCATACCCTTAACATTGTTTATTATTTAAAATCCATGTATGTCCGTCTAGCAACATGAAACTGTATTTGTATAGGGAGAAGAACAAAATAAGACATCGTCTTTCGTTCTAATCCTATTCAAGCATGTTCTTATAATAAATGTTGTGTCATATTCTTTGTAAAACAATGTACATTCTTTGAAATAAATATGTTTAAACTAAATTTAAGAGAATGGTGTAATTAAAGAGCATGTCAAGTTTTGAATTTATATGCTGATACGTATTGTTATAACCCACACACGTTTTACTGTGACAGAACGTTTTTTTAAGATAAGTGGTACATAAAATACACCTCGAATATCTTTTTAAAGATATTTCTTGTTATATTTGAGCGAGAATGTAACCCACTTCCCAGTTTCGATGAATGGATCAAATTTAACATGTGTACTACTTCCCCGTACCCCCAATTTGTTCTCGTACCCTACATTTTTCGAACCCAATTTTTGTTCGTACCCAATTGTTTTTCGTACCCAAATTTTTGCTCGTTCACAATTTTTTTTCGTACTTTATTGTTTTTCCTACCCAATTTTTTTTTTGTAATCAAACATTTTTTCGTACCCAATTTTTTTGGGGGAATAATTTTTGTACCCAAAATTTTTGAACCCATTGTTTTCCTACCCAAAATTGTCGTACCCACATACACAATTGTTGTGATGCAGATAAACTTAAATATATGCTTCTATATCAATCCTATAAAAAAGCATCGTCAAACCAGTACTGTCAGTACTTTGATTTTATATAAGACCCGGCATTCTCCAGGATTTCCTTAAGACACAAACACAAAGAATCTCAGCTGTTATATTGTTTTTCATATTTTAAATCTGACAATATATTTAAAAAAATGATATGTTGATATTTCAGCATCAATTTACACCAGATGGGGACGAACGACATGCCCAAAGAACGGAACAGAGCTCGTTTATAATGGTAAAACAAATGGAATAACTACCTTTCTGATCACTATCATTTGTATTTTGCAATTTATAATATAAAGAAAATTTTAGTTCGTCAAAGCCTTTGCATTACCAATATCGCAAAATTGATAATCAAAAAGCATGATATACATCCGCTTGTAGTTAAATGAAGTGACCAATTGACTATACAATACAAGAGACAGAAAAACAGAAACATTGAACGATTTAAGCTATAACAATCAACCCTATGATGGTCATTAAAAAGCATTTAAGGTTAAATCAGTTTGTACCTATCAAAACAGCGACGACCAGTGGCTGCCTGTGGTCTATTGCAGCTAATTAGAAAGGAAGCCTGGTTATTCATTTGCGCCGACTGGCGTGTTTAATCTTCCGTTTAGCACAGAACTGATGCTTTTCCTACGGGTCACAAACAAACAATGGTTACGCTTAGCAATTTGTTGACATAAAATGGAAGAAGTGTGTTCATAATGCATGCTCGGTATGCAATCGCTGAAGCGATGCCGATTTCATAGCATATACTTAAGAAATGTGCCGATCTGTGAATCAAAGTGTATACATTATGACAAAATACGTGTTAATTGGCGCTATAAATACTAACAATTTAATATACATTTTCTAAGATAAAACAACGTTATGTGGCCATATTGTTTTATATTAAAAATCGCAAATTTAGGATGTTGCCGATTCCAGATATAAAGCGAGTCTTATTACTTTTTTCAAAATGAAATACAAAACTTAATGAATCAAAAATTAGAATTTTTGAATACAAGTTCATACATAAGAAGTACCAAATTGAAAATAAACATAAGAAACGTGTTATTCAATTGCAAATAACGTTCTTCTGTAAAACCGAAAACTCCTTTTTAAGCACAAGACATGTACCCTGTTGGGAAATCCCGATTGGTATGTGTAGACTAACATAGACACAATTTTGGTTCTGCAACAAATATGAGAGAACGTTTCGGTATCGGCGTAAACTTGTTGGATATTAATGTTACGGAATTAAACAATATTTGTTATATGGTACCGTATAGAATCTGTAAGGTAATTTCATTTAACATTTCTAGGTCATGTCCCTATGCTGGTTTAAGACTGCGAAAATAAAATGTTGACATCGGAATCGTACATACTCGCTTTAAAACAATGACATTTAAACAAAGCATGTTCATTAAAAGTCTAACATTTCTCTTCAAGCAAACATATGTTGTAAATGTTAAATGATACAAACAACCCGAATTTTTATTTTCATCGTTCATTAAAGTTTAATTATTACACTATCTCACACTTGACGTCCATATATAAAACATAGTGGCATTCTATTGACGTTTAACATTATTTATAGCATTTTATGTGTTGACAGGTTTCACTGCAGGAAACACATACGACAAAAATGGAGCTGCAGATTACATTTGTCTTTCGGGTGATCCTATATGGGGTGTATACAGTGATTCTCCACGAACATATTCACCGTATATATATGGAGCAGAATACGACATGAATTGGTATAGTGCAGGGGCTTCACAATTCTTTGGAAGCAATATCCTCGACCACGACGCCCCTTGTGCCGTGTGCAGATCCAGCCGCCAAACCACCGTGATGATTCCTGGCAGGAACCAGTGTTACCCCGGCTGGACGATGGAGTATGCAGGCTACCTGGTATCTGGTCTAAGTGAACATGCATCGCCGACTAATTACGCTTGTCTCGATACTAAACCAGAGTTTGAATTTGAAGATGCTGAAAACAAGATCGGTAAACTGATGTATTTGGTGGTAGCTGCCTGTGGGACGCTGAAGTGTCCACCATACGTTCAGAGCCGAGAGATCACCTGTGCTGTGTGCTCAAAATGACCAATTGATGTTTTTTGAGTACCTTTGTATATAACTACAGTGCTGAGGTGCATATCATAAGTTTGTTTTGTCAACGCAGTTATTAAAGGATGCTTAGCGGACTAATAAAACATTGCGTCCTTTCTGCCAAATAAAAATATAAATCGAAATCTATACTAAATAAAAGACCTTTAACCTTACTCTACATCTTAGAGTATATGTTTTTCCTTTGAATGTCTGCACAACCTCCTGATTAGCGCCCGTCATAAATTAATACCAAAAGACATTAGATGTGATAAAGCAAATTTGCATAAACCAAATCCGAAAACACGTCTTATTTTGCAACTAAACAAATAGATGTATTGACCAAGCTTAGACTTGCTTATGTGTTGAGAAATTTGTCAACAACCTGTTAGCCTCTGTTCCATCTGAAGTTGTTCTAATTATTTTCCACTTGTGTGTGCGTATTACGAAGTGTATTAGGACCTTTTCGGGGACCCGGAGTGTGCATCAGCACTCCTACCTAATTAACTTTTAGAGTCACGAAAGTTGGGACGCTTTTTTGAATAATGGCTTCACTGTCCAATTTTAATCAAAGATTTTTTAATTTGGTCTGGTCTTATGTTGGAGGGAGGGCTGGAAGCAATAGTACCCGGAAGAAAACCAACCTGTTGGATAGGTTGACTACCAACCAAACTAACATGCTGCCGGGAACGGGAATCGAACCCTGGTCGCCGAGCGAGTGTTCCAACCACTGCACTAGCCGTATAGCCCAACATCTTTTCCGCTTTATCATGCGGGCAATGTGGTTTGTATGTATTTGAAACTTAGTCTGTGTTATATGTCATTATAACATTTAAACCTTACTGAGTACCAAGCTACGCTATGCCATCGATACGTGTTTGCTTTTTACTGCCAACTGAAAAATGGTCGGTATAATTCAATATAATAATAATAGAATTCCAGAAAACTTATCACGTTAATTATTGTAACTATCCGATAAACTTGCATTTAAGGCAAAATATCGAATGGCAGCACAATACATAATAATACATAAATTATCACGAAACACGGATATAATGAAACTTAAGGTCACTTCGTGGAATTGTCAAGCACATTATTAGTGGGCCAAAATAGATAAATCCGTGTTTAAATTGTCAAACGTAACACATTGACCAGATTTAATTACGAAACAAATTGGTGCTCTTGTACAGGACGTAGCCGAAGTAGTTTATAAAGAAATTTCGATGAGTTAAGTTCAATCTACGTAATCCTGTACAAATTAAAACATAATATGTCAATACAATTGCTCAAACACACGCAAACAGAAAAAAATACTTGCTAAAGAGCATTCCGTGAATTAACTACCCAATATACTTTTAGTGTACCTTCGTCGTAGCTATCGTTACAACTATTACTTAGGTTTTATTATTTCAAAGGTTTTACTATAAGTGAATAGCAGAAACTCAATCATTAGTATCAGGAAAGCAATCATGGTCAATATCCGCTAGTCGTTATAAAAGGCAAATTACAAATTGCCCGTTCAATACATGACAATACAAACACTTTGACAAGAGCTCAAGGGAGAACAAAACAAATCCATCGAAGCACTAAATATTTTCAATTTCATGTAAAAACCATTAAGCCCCTGAAATAAACATCATCAGACATTAAAGATAAAAATGTATCAATCGAATATAAGCTATTGGTTCAACATGCGGAAACAATATTGCATACATTATGTGCATATATCAGGTTTCAACGAATTCAATTCAATTCAGCTACTAAGATCCAGTCCGGAATTTTGGGGCGGATTGGACGGACTGAATGGCAGACGAAAGGTCAGAGAGACGGTGAACACATTAAGAGTGTTAATCAAAATCAAATGATAATGTTTAAACACCGTACAAACTGAACTGCATTGCAAATACTATTCGGAGATAAGAAGACAAAGTCTTAAAATTTACATTTAAACCTCTACGAGACGGTTAACTAACGTTTTTTATCTAGTTTTATAAACTAAAATATGATAGCTGGTGTTGGATTCTGTATTAATTTTACTAGCGATAAATTATTACATACATTCGTTTACATTTACACAAAGTATTGTACATATATATATATTTACATTTTTTATGTTGATTGCTTTTGCGAATATATTTGCAAACCGGTTAAGGTATTTTAATCGTGATTACCTAATACAATCCATGTAGCGTCTTCCACAGCCACTGATGCAGTGCTTATAGCACATATTAAACAATATGCAATCGTTGGTATAATTGTCGATCAATAAGAATGCATACGTTTGCAAATAATACGGTATTATTTGTCGCTGGACTACCTTCGAGTATTCGTAACAGAAGAGATGTTACCTGCAACAATCCTAGCAAAATACAGACAAAGCTTAACTCCAGTTGCATTAGTATTAAAACAATCTAAATTTGACTTGAGCGAATTTGTTAAGTCGTATCTCAGGATTAAATTACAATATGTCACAGGAGAGATGCACATCGTGATATGTAAATGTTCATTATATATAAAGAATGAAAAGCAAAATGTATTTTCAACCTTAAAGTATTTACCGATGACCTATTTTTTAAACCATCATTTATATTAATTTTTAGCATTTACTAGTAAGCCATAAATACCAGTCAGGTCCTATAATATTGAGTTCTGTCTTGGCAAATCTTTGTGTGTCGTTAATTTCGAAACTTACAAGCCGAGTTTGACAGTCAAAGTTTACATTTGCTTTTCCTGACGTCCTTATTAAGTGTTCTTTAAACTAAAAACAAAGTAAAAACTATCATTTGGCAAGTGAAAAAAAAACAGTATTTCCAATTATGTTAACGTCTGACGTTTCCGAATGTTTGTATTAATATAAATTAATATGATACTAAAACAGAAAACGCTTTTCTCGTATGTCAGATATGTCCCAAGCGGTATTTCTTAAACAGTTACAGTTCATAGTTCACGGATTGATGGACAACATACCTATACATTCAGCACTACCATGCTCATAACTTTAACGTTTTTATAAGTTTCCTCTTTACTGAGTACCGATAGTTACTCTCAATGAGTAATTATATTACTGTTAACAAGCAGTTGAATAGCCTGCTCTGAGGGCAAGATTATCCTCCACTACAGACCCAGAAGTTGGGGAAAGAAGCTCATTTTGCCTGCATTGTAAAACTCGTAGTCCACTTTTTACAAGTTAAGAACATTGCATTATAATACTTATCTAGATTACCATATAACAAGCAAACGTGTATGTTGAACAAAAATGCGTTTCAATAAATATGGTTTGTGTTATTTTATATTTAATACGCACACTTCACACATAATATTTCAACTTCCATAACATGGATTATTTTGAGTAATTTGCTATTTGCTATCCACTTATATTTTCTGATATAAAACACATAACGGCATGACATGTTTCGCTACTCCGTGTTATTATATCATTATGACTTATTTTAGACCCGTGTGTTTTTGTTTATATTTTCATTTTTTAGTCAATATACACTTCCCCCCCCATTAAATAAAGGAATGCGGCCAAGGCTCCACCGACAGGGTCCTTATTTGGAGCATTGACAGTAGTTTTATTGCTTATAAAATGTATTCATATTTTTTTAAAGATAAGTTCTTGTTATACTCCTTCGTGATCACATAACAATGCTCAACTGCAGTATGTTGATTCGACTTCAGTGTGGAAAAAATACCTAATCATTATTTGCTTCAAGGTAATTACTTACACATATGTCATGTTCCACCACATTTCGCATTTTCATTCCTACATTTTGACAATTTTAGAAACACATTGTTCACAGCATTGGTATCTGAAAACTATTTCTTAAAATATAAACATTTCATACCATTAAGTGTTTCGTACCCCACATATTCTGATTCGTTAAATCTACTGAAATCTAATGCAAACAAAATGTTTAAGCAATGCAATATATTTTATAACATACATTAAAATACCTTGTGGTATTTACTTTCTTCATAAAGAACCTGTAATTTGCAAAGCAGTTCTTAAAGCCATTTATACACATAGGCAGCTTACCAACTTTTGTTACTAAACAAATGTAAATGAAATCAGCCAAAATATGTATTCATCGCATCAAATAATCATGTTATTGCAATATAAGTGAACTACACACATTTAAATTATGAACAACATCTTATTGATACTCAAATAGCTTAGTTGTAACATCAATTTTTAGAAACTCAAATAACTTAGTTGTAACATCAATTTTAATAAGGCAACTGTATCATACACTCGTCAAGGTCATAGCTCAATAAACAAATGACAAACATGGGTATCATACATGTACCATCTTTGATCTTTGTTTATACTACATGTTCCTATCCAATACTCTTCAATATCGTATAAGTTTCATTCCAAGCGTCGTTAATATCGACCAGTGTTCGTTGCGCTGCTATTACTTTTGTTCATATTTATAACTTACGAATTTGAACTGAAATTGGGGATAATTACCCGCTAAAACCCGCATCATATATTATAAAGCCCGTCTTGTTTTATCATTATCCTTACTATTCTATTAGAACGAAGAAACACTGAAACACGACTCTTTCTAATAAATCCCATGTTTGTTTGTAAATTGAAGCTTTTTTCCTACATAGCTAATAATGCAGTATTCAAGTAAGTAATTTCACGCGCACCTCTACCGATTTTGGTTTAACGACCCATTTGCTTGGCCCCTTTCATATTTAAGTCAATCCAGATTTTACTATTTTATGTGATATATAGTTTGTGATATGAATACTATTTTTAATAATATATTAAATTGAAGACATTTAAACAATGTTAGCATAATGGTATGGTGATTAATAGTAAAACGAATGCAGTAATAATGCCCTTTAATACACATATTTTTAGATTTAATAATATTTATATTTGAATTCTATAGGACACCGTATCCAAGCTGCTAATCAATATATCTAGCATTTTCCTTCGGAAATATGTGGATAATTATCAGTAAAGAAGTGTGCTAGGGCAATTATTGTTTATTTAATGCGCAAGGGTAAACAACGTAGATAACAATTGAACAGTAGAACCGTAAACGACTCTTACATTGTCTTTATAGTTGATTATGGATGCACAAGTTATTTTTAAATATTCAATTAAAAAATGAAAGTTCAAATAAAGTAGTATTTATATGTATGATTTATTTATGGACCGTTATTATTTAAACGAAAACATGCAAAGTGTGGTTCACATCTCTCAAATATTAATATATGTCATACGGTACAGAATGCTTCGAAATCGAAAAGATTCGATACTACAAATAATGCGATATTGAGAAAAACCCTTTACTTCTCGTTGTATATTATTTCGACTTGATATCTTATTTTGTGAAACAAGAAGATTAATGTTTATTAGAAACCATTGGCATATCGTTTTGAAAACACAAACGAAGATAGTTTATTTAGCGAACAGCAAACATGGGTTTACATAAAGGCGCGGATGATTAATATGAGAATAGGAAGATCATTACCTTATGTGTGTCTTATCACACACTCTTAATAGGGTCGTGTCGATTTTCAGTTAAATTCGATAGGCGTCTTGTGGAATCGTGGTTTTTGGCCGTGGGCGAAGCCCCAAGGCCATAGTAATGATACAAATTTCAAAGCCAGTCCGAATCGGCTGGCTGCCAAAAACCAATTCCCAAGAGTCCGAATTACCAATAATAATTCGTGCGCAATAAAAGTAGCTCTTCGCAGATCTCAATAACTCGCCTTGTAAATACAGAACATCACTATTTAACATAACAGTGTCATAAAACTTGCAAAAAAATATTATTGAAGCGAAATTGCTAAGCATTGGCTACTACAGTTTTTATTGTTTACATATTCATGCGAGAATAAGTTCCTAACTTGACGGTCTAGACCGAAAAGATGTGTTAAAGGAGACAGTAAGAATACTTTTTTTCTGAGACATATTTTTGAAGACCTTATATTTTGTATTTAAAAACATATTTTAAAATATTGCTATTTTATTTTGCGCAAACATGACATTTCCAGAAAAAAAGAAGAAAAAACCCCACAAATATTCACGATCATTCTCGGAAATAGACGAAGTAACTAAATATTGTATTTCACTGCGCACATCGAGCGCGCAAATCGAGGGCGAAAAGTTCTACACGGAGCCTATACCACGTGACTTTTTAAGATCTGTGTTAGGAGAATAAAGCGCGACCCAGTTAACAGTTTTTAATAATTTCTTTTTAAATATTTCACCATTTTAATGGGATTAAGTGGAGAGCCCGCTCACTCCTGAGAGTTTTCTATAGTTATCATGATCTTTTTAAACAAATAAGTATTTTTTCAGTAAAGTGCAACCGCGCGTTTGTATTATAAAGTCCTCACACTGATCCGACATTTTTTCTAACCGTTCAAACGCGCGGTCGCACTTTACTGAAAAAAACTTATTTGTTTAAAGTGATATTATGGGCATCTTACAGTTGATAGGTGTCTATCGCAACCGTTGTTTGTTTTTGGTGTTTTCACTTCATATACACTTATATTTGTTAAAGCAGCATCAACATACTAAATGCATTTGAATATCAACGGTACTTTCGTTTTGACAACTGACGGCAGAAGTGATTCTATTTACGATGTGAATCTAAATATAGTTTTAGTGCAGATTCGTTCATACGACATAAAGACACTATTTTGTTTTACGGATTATTTCGGCTTAGAGGACCGGGTGAGTCATGTAAAATATCGAATGTAATATATATTTTTAATAAACAACTGGCAGCAAGATGAGTTGCAGAACATTGGTCAGTAACCACATTTTAACAAACTTTTTTGACCTGTTAATGCTTTTCAGCTCAATTCAAGAGTGATAAATGCCCATAATATCACTTTTAAAGATCATGATACCTATAGAAAACTTTTACGAATGAGCGGGCTCTTCACTTTATCCCATTGAAAATGGTGAAATATTTAAAAAGAGATCCTTAAAATGTTAACTGGGTCGCTCTTTATTCTCCCAACACAGATCCGAAAAAGTCACGTGGTATAGGCACCTGTCTAGATGAGACAAAGAACGCAATCTGTACACCGTTCTTTATCACGGTAAGTGGATTTTCTTTTGTATACACATGACAAAGCAAGTATGAGTGTTTTCTTGATCTGTTAATTATGCATAAAAAGCTATTTAAGGCTATTGCAAGTCATTTATTTGACGCCAACAGTTTTTTGCGGCCATGTTGTTGTTGTTATTGTTGTTTATCTTCACCGCCTATGTAGACGAACCTCTACCAGATCTGTAGAGTTAAACAAAGGTTATCGTTGCCACCACCAGTATTGTATAGTCCTTCACCGTCTTTGTACACTGTGGTATATACACAAATATTGTCTTTTGTTACAGTCTCTGAGATTCTGCACTCATCCGCTAGGGTCAATCTCGGACAAAGGGAGAAATTCGGAAATACTTCTTCCCAAGCACACTAAATCCTTCACACAAGGCCTTCAGCGCCTACAGCGCTTTGATTTTATTTGTTGTTATACGGTGACTGTCGCATATCAAGTACGTCTGACAACAAAAGATTGGTTATGCTCAGTGACGTAGATATAGCCGCATAGTTTCAGACGTTCACTGCACGGCTCGAAGCGAACTACAGAAATGGCAAAGCTTATTGCGCAAAACAAGCAACTGGTATCTGAGACTCAGACTCTGAATGCACAGACCTGTCAACTTGTTGCACACTTTCAGACTATTAACGGAAAAATAGTCAACTGGTATCGGATGTTCAAACTCTTAAAGGACAAAAAAGTCAAATGGTATTGGATGTGTATACTATTTACGAAAAAATTAGTCATTTGGTATTGGTTGTTCAGACTCTGAACGGACAAAATAGTCAATACGTATCGGATGTTCAGACTCTTTACAGACATACTAGTTAACTTGAATCGGATGTACAGACATTTAACGGACAAAAAAGTCAACTCGTATCGGATGATCAGATATTTAACGGACAAAATAATCAACTGGTATCAGATGCAAAGACTCTTAATGGACAATATAGTCAACTGGTCTCGGGTGAACAGACTCTGAAAGGACAAAATAGTATACTAGTATCAGATGTACTGACTCTTACCGAGAAAAAAATCAACTGGTATCGGATAAACCGATTATTTTAAGACAAAATAGCTTACTGGTATCGGATGTACCGACTCTTAACGGACAAAATAGTCTACTTGTATCGGATGTTCCGACTCTTAACGGACAAAATAGTCTACTGGTATCGGATGTACCGACACTTAACCCAGCAAATCATCAACTGGTTTCAGAGACTATTAACGGATAAACAAATTCATCTGGTAACGGATACACATACTATTTACGGACAAAATAGTCAACTGGTATCGGATGTACATATTTTTAATAGACAAAATTGTCAACTGGTATCGGATGTTCAAACTTTGAAAACTGCATTCACTGGTATCGGATGTACAAACTCTGAAAACTGCATAATTTGGTGGTAAGTACAACTACTTAAAATAGTGTTATTGCCGGCGATAACGCGGGGGTTCATATTTGAATAAACGATAGAAAAAATATGTGAATACAATAATGTACACTTACATATTTTGAAAGATTTGATGTACAAAAGATGGGCGAACATCATACACGCAAAACGGATAAGAACTTATTTACGCTGTAAAAAATTGTGATTTATATTGCCTAAATAATGTAAATATTTAATAAGAAGCATGGAGTACGTTACATGGTAAAATTTATTCGAATACGTTTGCTTAATGTTTATTTTACTATTGTTCTTTCATGGATGGGTGCGTTTGCTTTTTTTGCCCTGTCCCTTATTCGTTTGGCATTTGATAACTTTCATCAAATACAGGTCCTCGTAGTTAACATTATCTCCTGATTGTACAATAGGAGTTTACCTTGGCATATTTTTTCGCAGCTGTTTTCACCTATTAAAAGACACGGTTATTGAAAAATAAAATTGTTTTTATAGTACATCTTCTCCAATATACATGACTGATATTGGGCCCCTCGATGAACGTTGATCAGTTTAAAATGAAAACATACCAATTTTTGTATGTATGTCAATTAGAAATACGCTTGTCCTACTTTTATATTATACACTTTTTTCAGCACACCATTTACAACGTATGATTAATACAATAGTTATTCGAAAGCATGATAATATATACGATTTCATATACAGAATGTTTTCGGAAATAGGTTATAATAAACATATATCTGTATTATCTTTGGAAAATAATGAAATTATAATTATATCAATTGATATCACATGTGCTCGTTAGAATTTATGTATGATTAATTTCAGAAGAAATGAGGAAATTATCAGAACTATGTCGAGAGATTATTAAAATTAAAACATAATGAAATATTGTGTAAGAAATGTGAGTATCGCACGAATACAATAACGTGTAGTATGAAGTCTGGTACGAATATTTGAATAAGATCATTTGCAGGTCATGTGCTTTGATTAACAGAGACCATTATGAATTACATCCATACTTGTAAGACATACATTTTGTATAAGAAACACTATTATTGAATAGTTGCGGTATAAGCACAAGCATTAATTGGAACTCATTATTTGGACTGTTTTTCTGTATCTTAACGCGTGTTTTACTATTTAAAAACAGGACGTTACAATTTTTAACCTGACACAATAACAAACAATGCCTCATGTTTCTTACACATGCCAATTTAAAGTTTTTATAGATGTATTCATCCGGCAATACCCAATACAACTTCTCTACAGGTACGTTTTCACATTTAAGACATTGACGATATCATTCCTCTCATCTGTACGCACAAAGTATTGTTTTCAAATCAGGTACTGGATAAAGTTCTGGATTGCATTTATTGTTATTATTATTATTATTATTATTAGTATTATTATTATTATTATTAAAATTTTTATTGTTCTTATGATTATGTTTTTTTTTATTTTCATTATTATTATTATTATTATAAATTAATTATTGGCATTATAATTATTATAATTAAATACAAACACTGACAAACAATCTACCGAAATGAATAAACAAACTTCAACATATTTTAAAGATAGGTAATATAATTTGGAACTTAAAACTTTTGTAGAGAATAAAAAACGTTTTGAATAACAGAACAAGCTGACCAAAAAACATATTTATTTTGAAAAGTAATGAATAAAAATTGCTAAAAAACGATCAACACAATTAACAGCCGTTACGATGTCTCCCAAGATTCTCATTGGATGACTTTTCAAAGATGCCTTAAGTTTTTGCGGAAATTAATGACGCCAGGCAGCATTGAACTCAAGGTGAAAAGATATTGATCGTTTGTACTGACCTGCTAAAAGTAGTTAGATCATATTTTAAGGGTTTGTTGACAGTTGTTATCATTTGAAAAGTTCTTTAGTACATGCTATACATTGTTAAATTCAAATATCGCAGCAAAATAGCCCCAGTATACCATCAACAACGAATGTTACAAACACAATGAGAACAAACGTTAAACCGGACTGATTTAACCGATGTTCATTTGGATTACAGGGTTTAACGTTATAATCTCGGTCATCCGGACTGTTATAATGCGCCATACTCTTACTTAAAGCCAGAAATCCACGTGTTAGTTTAAATCTATATATTTTATCTCGATTGCACAGAAAGCCTAAAATGTATTAGAAACGCTATTGAGTCCGTTTTCCTTGGACTAGAACGAGTCCGTTTTCCTGGGACTAGAACGAGTCCGTTTTCCTGGGACTAGAACAAGTACTGAGTGTCTATGGGGCAATTTAAAGAACGCTCCTAGAGTTGAGAATGAATCCGTGACCTCGCTATCGCTAGGCGGCCACCATATCAACTACGCCACTTCGACCTGAAATCCACGTGCTGTAACACCATGTTTAACAACAGCGAAACTTAGATTCGAATCGTCATATTAAAAAAATTTACCAAATTTAATGCTAAATATGGACTGTTAGTGATGCGCATGTGGTCGTGTTAAAAGAATGTTATTAATTAGGCAAAGTCTATTAAAACGTATTGCATTGCACAAATACAGTGCTACTGCGAGAGTACTATTAACAGAGTATCATGTTATGTTATCAGACATCTATTTCATTGTATACATAAATACAAATAGGAAGAAACATTCATGCATTCATTGAATTGTATATTACTCATCATTTTGAGCAGACAACGCATGCGATTTCCTTGTTCGGGACATAAGGTGGGCACTTCAATGATCCGCACAAAGCCTCGACAAAGTAGATCAGTTTTCCGTTGTCACTCATAATATTCCCGGACTCCCATTCAGGATTTAAATCTAAACAAGCAAAGTTTGAAGTGGATGATTTCCCCTCATATCCAGACACCAATTAGCACCAATACTCCATTGTCCAGCCCGGGTAGCACTTGTTCCTGCCGGGGATCATTACAGTGGTTGAGAGACTGGATTTACAGACGGCACATGGGGCGTCATGGTTATGGAGATTTTCACCAAAGAAGCTTGATCCACCATCGGTAAATTGGTAATAAAATTCATATTCAGCGCCAGTGATGTTCAATGTGTATCGCTGAGCGCTATCGTCGTAGTGAGCCCATAAAGGTTCTCACGACAGGCATATGTAGTCCGCTGCAACGTGAGTTTCGTATCTTGTTTTACCAGTGTAACCTGCAGTTTGTATTGAATTACATTGACGGACTAAATATGTGTTAAATAAAGTTAGTTCGGTTCATATGGTTAACATGATGTTTCAATTGTGCAAGCACGTAACAAAACAAGTTTATCAACCCTGTTTGTGAAATGCTACATTATCACATAAATGCGGAAATTTATATTTTCTACTGACAATTCCCACCTGAGTACACAATTTCAGTTCCATTCGTCGGACATACAGAACGACCCCATCTGGTGTACACAGATCTTATGAATATAATAAATTCACTTTAATGTACGCAGTAATTCTAAGACACAACTTTATTTATAGGTGTGTGCTTTTGACCATAAAAAATGCAGTATTCTATTTAAAACATCAATGATACTTTCCAATAATAAACTTGTCATTCTCATATACAAAGCAATGCTGGCCTCGATGAGTTTACGGGAACTATGCGAGTATGTTCTTAAAGTTCTATATAAACATACCTCTGGTCTACATAGACTGTTTTGTCTTTTCCATGGCTATCATTCGCGAAGTCAGCGTCTGGATTTCCGCAGCCAAATCCAGGTCACTGTGCAGAACTAATCGTCATCCTTTGTTTTTGTCTGCATCGTCAGATGTCAGACATGTGGTTGTGAATAAAACAAAATATGCGAATATCAAATATCCTTCGGTTCGCAATATTATGCGGACAGAAATTTTCCGACTGTTTTCGTTTGTAGTTGTGTGCCTATTGACAGCTTAATATGTCTGTTTAAAGATAAGAGCCTTAGCTTTATAGTGAAGTACAGCATTCCGTCAGGGTTTGAAATTTCTCCAAATGACTTATCGCGGCGAATTCGACGTTTACGGTTATATATTGAGGTCATGCAATCGAAATTTTATTGTTTAGTACACACAATGTACTTTCGTTGCACTTACATCTGCACCCATCTTCGTCCCCATTAGGATTCAGTCCCTTAAAGTCGGTATGCGCGATTTTGTCAAATATTAAGCAATTTATATAAAATGTGTAAAAAAGCTTATTATACATATATTTCAATATAAATTTAAATACAATTTAATAAAAAAACATGTGTCGAAAACTGCGAAATAGCCAGATATGTATTTCTGAAATCGAAAATGTATGTACAGTCGAATTCGCCAGAATGTATATCATGCATGTACAATGTGAATCTTAATTTAGTTTTACGGATTCTGCAACGTTATCTATTCATACGACACGCGAACACTAAATCCGATCCTAATAAAAAGACGAATGCTCCAGTTATTGAAGGAAGATATATACGAAATATCATCGTCACAATCGGCTCGGGGTGTTAATTTGTATTTGCTGTATTTTTTGAAATTCGTCTTCAATGTTTAATTTTTCTTGCCTATTTTATGTTATTATTACATATTTTTTATCACTATATTACAATTTAATACATATCAAAATCGTGCATACCCACTTTAAATAGCTTGGATTGTTGATATTTCCCATGACTCCTTGCCGAGACGTTCAAGAGTACTTTCGTGTTTTTGTTTCCATAAATAGCCGAACAGTAAATTTTTATATGTGGGCTTAGATACTAGTTTGAGCTGCAAAAAATGTCTGAACTGAGTCGGATGTATATAAATGAAGCATTAAAAATGGATCTTAAGAATCTTAATAAAGGTACATTTGTTTACATAGTTCCTTTTGTACAATATCATTGATTTTATTCCAATGACTTCAGGCTTTGAAACATCATTCCCGATGATGGTTTTGGTTTCATAACTTTTTTTGCAGTAGAAAGTTCGACAAATGCCTTCTTACAAAATGTATGCTTTGCCAATGAATAATTTAAGGGGTCGGTATTTATGCCGAGTATTGTATTTCCTATGCAAACCGTTTAGTATCGTTTCAGACCCCATGTCACACATTTAGGGTGTCTTGCCCTTCATTCACTGGGTTTCAAAAGTTTGCAGGAGAAGTACTCAAGTCATTCGAACATCCTGTTGATTTTTGTGAATTTGGATTGATTGGATATGTTTAATTAAGCATTTATTTTCTAATCATTAGACAAGTTAAACTTTGTTCAATTATGTCTCATAATTTTATGCCATGTGCAAGCATGAGAGAAGTAATCGACTCTAGCAAAACTAATTGTTGCAAGCTCATTTTCATCACGATATAGATAAAGTATGATAATATCGTATTCGCTTTCTAAATTTTGTATATGTGTGTAAAGCTCATTTGAGCACACATTTTGCTCATGCGATCGCTTTGCATCCGACTCGCGTCGTCTACATTTACACTCTAAGTGCCTCATTCATTGTCCTATTGATATATCCAGAGGGGGTAATCACGTGACAAACAAGATGGCGACGTCCATGCCGAGGCAGGTATATTTCGTCGTTTTAAACCCTGTATTACTTGTTGTTTTTTTTATTCCGCTCACTTTCCAGCCATATTAGGAAGAAAGTTACTGGCTTTTATTTCATAGTAATATTCGCTATATATCTCGACTTTACTCAGTGCGAAATTTCTTAGCGGGATAACCTTATTAGGGCTCCACTAAGAAAATTTGCGGGGAGTAAAGTCGAGATATAAAGCGAATTCAAGTACGAAATCACCTTTTTACTGATATGGCTGAAAAGTGAGCGTCATTTGAAAAATAAACAGAAGTAATAAAGGGTATACGACGGCGAAAAATTACCGTCTCGGTATGGACGTCGCCATCTTGACTATCACGTGATTACCCCCATCTGATATCGGCAAATGGCGAAACTGGCTCACGTTAGGTCGATAGATAAGTCACTGGGTCAGACTAAAAAAAGATTATACAAGCTCTATAGAAGCTCTGGAAGTCACATTGAAGTCCACTTTTTATGAAACGAGATAAGCACTTGTGTTCTTATGATATCTCGGGAGAGTTCGGAAATTGCTCTGGTTAGTTGAAAAACATGGCCGCCAGGGGATAATGGGGTGGAAGCGGGGCAGTGTGTTATGTTGACTGTGTTTGAAAAAAAAACTCAAAAAGGGACGTAGTAATTTTTCTAATAATGATATCATGAATCCTTGTGAACAATCGAAAGTCAACGTTTTTTCGAATCTTAATTACTCTTACTCGAAAGAACGAATATTCATGAGAATTATGTCAAGCTTTCGAAGCTGCCCTAATCCAATCTCGCGTTCGCCCGTAAATGTTCGGATATCGTTACCGGAAATTCAAATGAAATATATTGTGGCACTAAAAATAAAAACGAGCATTTTTTTTTGTATCGCCTTTAATTTACATCACCAGAACACATCTAGCGTTGAAATGTTGGCTATTGCTATAATGAACATTGATTGTTAAAGTATAACTGTATTGTTCCAAATATTGTACTAAATATTCGTTGATTTTGAGTGTCTATGGGCTTTTAAGCATATTTGTTTTAATTGCCTTTTCGAAAGCCATGATTCCAGTTGTATACGTTTTGTATGATATCTAAGTGTTAGTTCTATGCGCTGTGTCAAATTGTTTATAACATCGTCTCTTGCCATAAATATTGAAAATCTTTAGAATATAAGGTTTATACTGTCCGTTAATTTATGTGCGCATATAGATTTCAAATTTTAATACGCCTTAAAAAAAGCATACCATAAGCATTTACGATATGCTGTAAAATGGTTCGTAAAATGTTCTCATTTGCAACGTAATTTTCTTGTCAAATAAAATTGAGTCTATGTTGAGTAGGGGGGCATTGCGTACGGGGTTAAAGGTCGCCTAAACTCAACATATGGCTAATTTATTGACACGAAACGTGTAGATAAAAACTAAACTATATTCACGTTTTGTATTATCTTAATTTATTAACTGACATGCGTTTTCCAATAAATTCATAAGTTATGAACTCAACAGGACACTCAAACTTAAAATGAAAACCGTGAGATTTATTTAGATTGAAACATGTTCTTCCTTTAATTTGTGTTTGTTGCGGGTTTTTTGTCCTGTGTCGAGCTGATTCGAATTTGTCTTATGTAACATTTATATTCAGCCATATTTTCAAAAAACTTTTGTGTTTGTACACATGAAGTTTGCATATGATCATTTACTACTCAATTAAAATTAAAAAATACGCAAAATTATAACAGAGCGTTACAATAATAAATGAAAATCTCTCTTCTATTCGGTAAGATATTGAATGCTTTGAAACAATTTAAACAGATTTTGGCATGTATTGAAGCTTGTCATTAAATGCTTTAAATGCTTTATATTGATAATTTTAAACATTTGAACTATAAATCTCCACTAAAAAAGCAAGATAACAATTTACAAAAAAGAAAAAAAGTAACCCTCAACAGGGCTCGAACCACTGACCCCTGGATTCATGGATTAAAAAGCCTCCCGCCTAGACCACTAGACCATCCACGCTCATATTCAGAGCGGATGTATTGTATAGCTATATAAGCAATCCTCGTAGTTTCCCAAAATATCGAATCGCGTCTGTTGGACGGCCCCTTTAATATAAACAATGTTTTCAATCAGATTTTATTTTGAATAAGCTTTTATTGCGACAAAGGTTCTTACCAATATTTATAAAGACTGGACAAAACATGTGACCAATAGAGTGTGGACTATAAATAGTAGTATTAACGATGGCTATAGTGAAAACTGCCTCGTCACCGCATTCCCCCCCCCCTACCCTGGCGGCTGACCCCGGTGGCCATGCATCGCAACCATTTTCGAAGATGGCCTAGATGTCATTTTAACAAATGGTCTGACAGCAATAGTTCACATAGTAAAAAGGTTTTCCTTTTGCCAAATCAATCAATCTTACCTGCCTGTATCCATTTTTAAAGGACCGGAGGCATTTTCGAACTCAGCCGAGATACCATTAGAAATTGTTTTGGAACAAACATATGTTAATAATAGCAAGACAATTTCACGAGCTAATGTCTGATAATTACCCCCAAACTCAATTGTGATGATAACTACCTCCCTTTAAAAAGAAACAAGATGTTGATGCATTACGTTTACTAATGTGTTCAGTTCGAATCATGCTTTTCTACATATGTGAACACACTTTATTTTATGCTTTCCGGTGGTTTTAGAGAAATAGCAGTGAATTAAAATCCGTAATTCACTTTTTCAAACAGTGAAAATTAACAGTGAAAGTAATCCGGAACTTTTTTAAGATATGTTTGGTTTCCCAATCCTGACTCCAAATTTTACCAAGAGCGACTACTCTTCAATGAATGGTCACATGTGGATTAGCTTCCCTTGAAACTACATGTAATTACATGTGGGGAGCTCAACAGGGAATTAGATTGACCGATATGGCAAAATAAAATAAAAATTGTAAGTCTAAAATAAAAAGAACATTTGGTGGATTTGGTGGAATAATGATTTTAATTCACCCGTGATCATAGAAAAAGTATATGTTCACTCGTGGCTGCTTCACTCGTGAAAATATCATTGTTTATGATCCCTTGTGAATTAGAAACGATATTCCATCGAATCCAACAAATATCATCTATTTACCATTAACAGATCCCCACACAATTCCGTGCAACATCCGTATACGTACCACTGAATATAAAAGCACTCGCCTTACAAGCCGACACTCTTAATAAACGGCTTTGTCACCTGAATATTCTCGCAGACACTCATTTATAAGTGTTAATACAATTTGACATGCAAATTGACACACAAACATGCCAAAACTGTTCTCCAAGCTGTGGTTAAGTCATTGTACAACATATCGTTCATAATTTTAATAGTATTCCGATACCTACGACGCTAGTTTACTAACATTTTGTGGGTTGCATTCGATTTAGATGTAACGTTTTTGAAGCTAACATTGTTAAACAAAATGTCACAATGGCAATTATTACTTAGTAATGTCAATAGTGGAAACAACATGTTCCATAAGTAGAAGGCAAACAGCGGGACATCTGATGGTTTCATTAGATTAAGGTCAACAGTGGGAAAAACCTGTTCTATATTTAAAATGTAAACAGAGGAGCATGTGACAGTTTCATGAGTCAGAGTGCTTGACTTATGCATACAAAACCTCTTTTGTTTGAGTGGTGTCAGATTAAGAGATTAAGATTGTGTTCGGTCGGTAAAAAAAGTAGAACACATATTGTGTTTATTTTCTATGGGGTATATGTGTATATATATAATATTATTATGCTCTTTGAATTAAAAATATGCTGCAAGAGCCCTAGGGAGTGATAGAATAATAATAACATTGAACAAAAGTAATACATGCATAGACAAGACTAACAGCATGGCGCGATACACATATCAGACAAAATATATTTATTTATTAATAATTATTTTTATATATACTTTATTTAATAATATTTTCTATTCAAAAAGCATTATCCACTTATATTAATCATGATGACAGGGAAAAAATACAAAATGCAAGCGCGAACATAGAGCCGTTGATAAACCACGTTTACTCGGTATTCGGATCATAAATTCTGTATTGAGGGTTGTGACATCATCTACCAAGCGGGCCAGCATTCTTCATCACCTTTCGCTTCCTACTCGTTGTGCTTGTATCGTCATTATTTGTTGGTTTTATGAAAACAGGTCTTGTATGCCCTTGTAATGTTTTCGTTTTGGTACTCTTTAACATCCAGTATTTAAAACATTCTTGAATATTGTTCAGTGTGGTTTTCATTATTGTTTTCTTCATTAAAACTTGTGTTGTTATTTAATCTGACATTCATACTTTCTAGAGCTGTGTTGTGTTCTTTTATAAGTTCAGCTTGTTTTTCTAGCAGAGTTTCGTTTTCAGATTGCACGCTTTTCATTTGGTCAGCGAATTATTTGGTAATTTCCTTCAAGCTATTTCCTATGATCTTAAGAAGTTTATTTTAAAGTACAATTTGAAAATTGTATTTCATTTTTGTTTAGAATTATTAAAAAAA
Source organism: Dreissena polymorpha (assembly GCF_020536995.1). Classification (NCBI taxonomy): domain Eukaryota; kingdom Metazoa; phylum Mollusca; class Bivalvia; order Myida; family Dreissenidae; genus Dreissena; species Dreissena polymorpha. The sequence continues at coordinate 39,791,642 of NC_068360.1, forward strand.
ACATTTCATTCATTATTTTGGTTACTGTGCATTTTATTAAATTGCCAATGCCATCTTTTTTATCATCTGTTCTCGCTGACCTGTTAGTATCAGTTCAATGATGCCCAACTGCAGTTTATTGGTGGAGATGTCATTTATGTAATCGTTGCAAGTATTTTATGTACACGCTCGAAGGTATGTCAGGTGTTATATACATACAGTATATATAAACTGAATTACAAACCTACAACACAAATACATATTAATAAAAATAGAAAATCATGTTAAATTGTTATGTTTTTACGAAATTTCATTTTATTTTATGCTATATATCTATGTGGGCTAAGTATTGTATTCAGGTGTGCATGTCCCTTGTCTTGTATGTATCTATTTGCATGTGATGTAAGATTCATCCTCTTGACATGTGTGCGTTGCGTCCATCATGTAAGACAAGGGTCAGACAAACTTAGATTTGTGAGAAAACTATATATCATTCACATACAACAATAATGAAATGTGTCATCCAAGTTTGTCGTTCTTGCGAGTTCATTTGTATAATTGTATTTTGTGTTGACGGATTTTATCTTTTTAAACCCGAAAACACACCAAATCGATAAAGCAGACTATTCCCTCTCTGATAAATGCTAGTTTATTTTAAGCATTTGATAAACCAATAACGACGTGATACGTTATTTTTTGACAACGTTTTCTCCGTAAGTAAGGCTTGAAAAAGTTATTAAAAATAGGTTGAAGAAGAACTTTTATTTCAACATATACATATACACAATTGAAATAGACCTTTATGATCCTTGTTCAACAAACATGATGTTATATCTACATAAATTTACAATTTGGTGACATTAGTGCTTAAATACATGTCATGATGTAATAATCATATCGGAGTATTTACAAAATTTGCTAATACATGTAGAGTATGTTCATATATGGTGTGTATATGTACATTACTTTATATTTATAAAGAATTTCATTCTTAAGAATTGCATCATACTCACATGAAGGTCTTATATTACATATCATAAAGTGATTGAAAACATATGTACAAAATATCACTACAATGTTGTAATAACTATGATATCTGCGTAAACTCTATAATCATAATGATGCACGCATGAAAACGATACAGTTACCGTTTATATACATATTTTGAAGCGTACACAAACTTAATTGCAATAAACGATATAAATATTAATGCATTGTATAATGTGTTTTTCTCAAGCACATTTAAAATATAAGAATAAATATTGTATCTCACGTTTGGAGACCTGCAATAATTTCAGCATTATGCTTTGAACGAATACGTAGAACGAATGACGACAGCTGATCGGACGATGTAAACAGGTTTAAATTAAAATAACAAAATATGCGAGCACATGTATCTATCATGTTAAACATTGCATGTTTTGACATCAAATGATATTAAGGAACTATTTTCACACGAATGATTGATTTAAAATATCATTCACATTTAAACTGTTTCGAATATTTAACATGGGCGATATGTACATATATTGACTTTTTCTATATATAACACCATGAACAATGCATGCAATACCATACATTTGAAATACGGTACAATTATTTAATGAAGAAATTCATTGAATGATCAAAATATTTAAGTGACGCGTCGCGTCGAAAAACAGACACAGATAAGATATACAAACTGTGAATACAGGTTAAAGAAAAACACTGTCGGTAATGAAGAGAATTGCCAGCTCGTAACCTAGTCTGTGTCTTATCACAAAGTTGTCAAATGGTCAAGTCAATCTTTAGTTGAATAAAACACTTTCGACGGAGAATGATGGCTGCGTGGCTTGTAATTTGTTTCTGTATGGTTCTTGTCGCAAATAGGGGGATATCAAGTACGGCAGACAACAAAAGGTTGCTTCTGCACATGTCGTGGATATGGCAGCAGCTATTCAGACCTTGACTGAACGGCTAGAAGCGATAACTACAGAAATGGCGCAGCTTACTGCACAAAACCAGCAACTGGTTAAGACCATGGCTGCACAGAATAGTCAACTGGTATCGGAAGTTCAGATACTGAAAACTGCATCGAATGGTGGTAAGTGTAACTACTGAAACCATTGTATCTATGGTTTTTAATCAGCAAAAACATTGTTATCTATTTGTTTACTTATTTATATAATAAACTAATATGAAAACAACATTATCTATACTTTTCAAATAATTTATTTGGCAGGTTCGGTGTACACAAGATGGGGGCGAACAACATGCACGCAAAATGGATCCGAACTTATTTACACAGGTAAAATGTATTAACATTTATAATGCTGAATCGCTTAAATTTTATAGATGTTTTTAATTATGAGTGTTTCTTTATTTTTTTAAACATCCTTGATAATAAGTTCTTATTTCGTAGGATATATTGGGGGAAACTGGTTAAACAAGAACGGGGCTGCCGATTACATTTGCTTGAGCGTTTAGCCATTATGGGGCGCATATGATGATTCTGCTCACCAATATCCGATGAAAATATATGGGACGGAGTATCAATTTGGTGATCAGTTCACCGATGCTGAAACGCGTTTTTTTGGCCGAAATCTCCACGACCACGACGCCCCATGTGCTGTGTGCAGATCGAGCAGCTCAACCACCGTGATGATTCCAGGCCGGAACCAGTGTTACCCGGGCTGGACGATGGAATACTGGGGATACCTTGTGTCTGGTCTTGATATCCATAAGGCACCGACAAATTACGCTTGTTTGGATGCAAACGCTGAATTGGAAGTTGGTGATGGTAAAAGTGAGGACGGCAGATTGATTTATTTGGTTGAGGCTGCTTGTGGCGCACTAAAGTGTCCACCATACGTTGAAAACCGTGAGATCACCTGCGTCGTTTGCTCAAAATAATACATCGTGTATATATTTTCTTCATTTAAGGTAAAGCGAAATATACTTGACTTAATTAACATATTTTTTTTCATGAATGATGGGAATTACATAGTTAAATTATTAAAACGTCGATGCTGTCACGGTTGTATTACATGCTAAACAAACGCACGCAGGCGTGTATGTTCAATTAAATTTGGTTGCAATAATGCCAAACCGTTTTGTTGATGTTGTGTACCAATTAAAAATAAATCACTATACATTTATTTCTCTTACACTCGACATATTTTCATTTTATACACTTTCCCCAGCCCAACGTCCACTAAGTATTCTTTAAACATATGTTATTCAGCTTTCAATTGAAAGACAATGTACTAAGTTGTATGTACTTATTGTGTTAAAAAAAGGGTTTTTTCTTGGAAAAGTATTAAATTATTATTACAACTTATGATATCATATGTTAGAATTTATGATGAGTTTAGGAATTGATTGAATAATGATCGATACGAAATCGTATAACGTCGCTGTCGTTCTCAAACCTCGTAGCTCCAAAATTTTCAAAATATTGTTTTCGTCATTTCGTCAATATATGAAGTCTGACGCGTTTTTTGTGCTATATCTCGTAGCTCTACGCCAATCAGAGCCCTTGAAAAAGCCAAGTGACGAAATGTTGTAGAATGATTGTTGGCTTTTTTCCCGGCGAAAAGTCGTAGCGATGCCATTTCACCTATAGGTTCGTCGTTTCGTTTGGACAAATTTGACAAAAACGTTTTTATAAAAAAAATTATTTGCAACTACAAGGTTTCCTATCAGGACGAATTGTCGTACCTCATAAAAATGACAAAACTGTGGTGACAAAATATCGTAGCTACCATGTCTGACTGTCAGTATGACTTATCAGTATGACTTACGCGTCTACGGCTTATACCGTATTTTGCAGCTTCATTTGTTTGGTATTTATTTTACAGAATTTCAATTTCTAAAACATCGTTATAAAAAATGAGACGGTTTTTTCTCTCTCCTGAAAAGTTAGCATTTTGTAGCTACGAGGTTTGAGAACGACCGCGACGATAAATATAATAATTCAAACATAACGACGTTTTTTGAAAGAAATGTCAGTATCGCAAGAATAAAAGTATAGTATCAAGCCTGGTGAGAATATGGTACTAGTATTAGTTATTGTTAGTTTAAAGTTTAAACCTATTTATTTTAGCTCGATTGCGTCGAAAGCCTTAGGCTTATATAAACGCTCTCGAGTCCGTTTCCTGGGCCTAGAACCAGTACTTGGTGTCTTTGGGGGAGATCTAAAGAACGCTCCCACGGTGGGGATCGAACCCGTGACCTCCCGGTCGCAAGGCGGACACCATATCCATTACACCACGGCGACCTTAAATAGTTAATTATACCTTAATAGTTATTGTTGTACATGATATAGTTGGGGAAGGTCATTCTCAGGCAGAGTGACATAATTAATAGAGGCCAGACTGTTCTAATCATACTCGTAAGACAGAGATTTGTATAAGAATAAAGTATTCAAAAGTATGATTTGGAACAGAGCATTCCGACTGTATTCCTTCGCACTGCGTGTGTCGTTGAGTAAAGAAAATAAACAATTAAAACTTTTCATAACATTAAGTTATACGACATAATGCATTTAAACGTACATGATTAACAATTAACACTTAGCAAATATAAATCGGTGTCATCCTTCAACCATTAATTACTGTAAATGGAACATTTGTTGCATTCTCGGGTGACACGGGTTTGCAACAGTATTTGAATACATTATATGTTTTTAACGATAATATCCAAAATCCAAATTCCCAAAAGTCCGATTTACCACTTAATTCATGCGCAATAAAATTAGTTCTTCGCAGATCTCATTTACCCGCCTTGTAAATACAGAACATCACTATATAACATAAAAGTGTTGCTAAGCATTGGCTACGAAATAGTTTATATTGTTTGCATATTCATGCGACAATAAGTTCCTCACTTGACGGTCTAGGCCGAAAAGATACACGTGTTTACGGAGACAGTAAACGACATTATATTTGGTATTTATAAACATATTTTGAAAAAAAAAGTTATTATATGTTGCGTTAACAAGGCATTCCAGAAAAAAGAAAATGAAAAAAAAATCACGATCATTCTCGGAAATAGACGAATTAACCGGAAAAGGTATTTCACTGCTCAGATCGAGCGCGCAAATCGAGCGCGAAAAGTTCTACGTGAGACAAATTACACAATCTGTACACCGTTCTTTATCCGAGTAAGTGGATTTTCTTTTGTATAAACATTACAAAGGAAGTATGAGTGTTTTCCTGATCTTTTAATTATGTAATAAAACGCTATTTTAGGCTATTGAAAGCGATTTATTTGACGCCAACAATAACAGTTTTTTTTGCGGCCATGCTGATGTTGGTGTTGTTGTATATCTTCACCGCCTATGTGGACGAACCTCTACTTGATCTTTAGAGTTGAAAAAAAGGTTATCGTCCTCACCACCAGTATCGTATAGTCCTCCACCGTCTTTGTACACTGTAGTATATACACCAATATTGTCTTTTCTTACAGTCTCTGGGATTCTGCACTCAACCGCTAAGGTCAATCCGTATAAATTCGGACAAAGAGAGAAATTCGGACAATACTTCTTCCCAAGCACACTAAATCTAGCCCCAGGCCTTCAGCGCCTACAGCGCTTTGATTTTATCGAGCAAGCGCGAGTACTGATTAAGAATTTGCCAATAAAAAATAGTACAGGAAAACCAATTTAAATGCAGTAACCTTTCATTTAGATTTGTATTAGCAGCTCCAATTATTTGCTGTTATTGATGGTGAATTAATGAACATTCTACGATAGGAATTTACAATGTACCTCGCTAGGTATTTATTGTTTTAACCGATTTTATACCACGATCCTTTGACTTGACCGTACCTTAAATCTTAAGTTTTTATATTTTTAGTTGCATGTATAATATAGGCAAAAACAACAATTCGTTTTGAATTGAAAGTAGTTGTTTGCACGTCATCAATCGCCATAAATAATGCTAAAAGGAAACACAAATAAGTAATGACACAACAAACTACGTATTAGCTGTAAATAAAATACGTTACATAATTGCTATGCAACGAAGGGTGACACCTGCGGCTAATTTTATTGCATTATATATGCTTTTAATACACTTATTTTATATGATTTATTAAAACCATTTATTGCATCAGAAATACAACAGCATAAATAAATTACAACACGAATCTGCTTTTCGATTTTTATTTTAATGAATTAATTCGACATTAAATGAAGCCATCGGGTTCCATTTCTCAACACCTTACTTAATATAGTTTAGCATATGTGCCAAGTTTTTCCGATATTTAAATTAAATGATATAAAGATGCTTATGTTTGAGCTATGACTTTACAGAATGACCTTTTAAATGACGGAATCCACCACTCTTCAGCGACAACGTCAGAATAGGATAAGAATAGGATAGAATAAGGTCAATGAATGCTGAAGTTACAGATATATATATATATATATATATATATATATATATATATATATATATATATATATATATATATATATATATATATATATATATATATATATATATACAAAATACATAAGTAAAATATTGCGTTCTTCCTCAAAAACTAAAACAATCCGAAATCTATGCATATCATACGTTCTTGAAACTTTAAGTACACATCAGAATATATATTTTCGCTCTTCTCTCCAATTTCCTACAGACCATCCATTTTAAATAAATAGCAAAGTACATAAGATGATATCAAGCGAAATGACACTCGCATCAATTACATGTTTAGGTCTACGCAAATAACTGCACTTTAACGGAAACAATCATAACACAAATCAGAAAAGACATGTTATTTTTGTATGATTCTTAAACGCTTACAAAACAATTAAATATAAATGTAATACATACTTGTTCCTTGATAATTTTATCTTCTGAGTTTTGTCTTCTTTATCGCGTAATGGCTGAGAATTTTATCAAAACCTTCTTCGTCTCTGTTCTATCTGAAGCTTTAACGTTTCGTCTACTTAGTTATGCAGGCAATTTAGTCATTTGTTTCACCAGTTGTCAGAATAAGATGTTAACTTTGCTGAGTTCCACGCTGCACCGTCAAAGAGGTTTGGATTTTCATTTCCTTAAGCATTAATTCTACCGTTATCATTCAAAAGAAGAATAATGATATTCCAGAAACATTATCCCGATATAAAATTTTGTCACCATCCGATATACCTGTATGAAAGGCAAGTGACCGATTTGATGCACAATACCGAACAATACATAAAATATCAGGAAAAAGTTTAGGGCAGTCATGGAACGGTCAATGCAAATACTTTGTAGAGCGAAAAGCATTACATGTTTGTTTAAAAATCAATCTTAACAAATTGACCAAATGTTATTACAATTAAATTAATATTAATAGTGGTTTAAAATGATTTGAGTGTTTAATGTTCAATAGGTTTTATTTTAACTTAATAATGAAACTGAAAAACAAAACAGGATCGGGAGAGAAATCAGACACATTTCAGTACAATACAAGACATTACAAACATCAAGAATACATCTAAATCGAGAACAAATCAATGACATCATAACACTCAATATAATTTCAATTTAATATTAAGATCACTTACTCCCTGAAAAATCATCAGCCCGACTGACATCAAAATATGCGTATGCAATAAAGGTCTCAATCAAATTTCGGCTATTAGTTTCAAATGTGGAAACAAAATGAGAATAAGTAATACTAAACGTTACTTACTGCAAAATCACAGACCAAAGGGTCAATACAATAAATAAAATGTGAAATAGTGAATGTGCATGCAAGAAGTTTCATCAAACTCGATAAAATTCTGTTTCTTAGATCGTGCACAGACTCCGAAAAGACGGCGCGGACAAAGAAGCGAAAACCACATAAAGTATTATATTTAAAAAAAAAAAGATAATTTTAAGCAACCGTACAAACTGAATTGCATAACACCTTCTATTCGGAGGTACAGACACAATTTATATGTAATTCATGTGGTATATGTTACCGGTGGCAACAAAACGGACACTGGTAACCATTTCATTATATATTGTATTACACAGAGTTTAATACAATACATTTGTTAGTTAGGCTCTTTATAAAGCGTCCATTACATTTTAGTTTAATAAACTATGGTATGAAATTATACATGGTGTTAGATTCCGTATTCATTTTGCCAGCGATGAGTTATTTTTTTATCATTTTATTTTTACATAAAGTACTTCACATAGGTATAGTTTCTTTAAATTTTATGTTGTTAATTTTGTTTAACTTCAAAAATCGTGTTGAAATATAAACAAAGCTCAACTCATGTTGCATCATTGAATGAGAACAATATTATGATCACTCGCACGAGGTTCTTTATTAATAGGAGGTGACTAAATTACAATAAATAAGTCACAAGACAGTGATGCCCACCAATTCATTAAATTTAATTTATGAAAAGCAAAACGTATTTTTGACCTTAAATTGCTTACTTATAAATTAGTCATTTTAATGAGGCATTTAAATAATTATGTAGTAGTTGTAAACTTACTCCAGTTCAGTCGTATAATATCATGTTAAAATGATTTCGTCTTATTCTAAAATGCCTCAAGTTTATTCAGATTCATGCACGAAGAATCGTATTTATAGACAACGGGAAATAACTTAGACAATAGAAATAGACGAGCAAGCCGCTTTGCTAGGTACATAAAAGACCCTTACCCTAACCACAGTATGTTTTCTAACATACCTTTCAATATTTATTTAACATGTTTAAGTTCAACGAAAAATCATTAACAAATAATATGTATTTTTTTGAATGGACAGGAAAACCGTATATTAACTAGTCCTAAACCTTACTCAAGGTGCATGTATAAGATAGTTCCAGTGCTGAATAGTCCACAGAATCTTATGAACAAAATCTCTGACAACTAAAGTTTTATAATATGCATTTGCAAATTTGTTTTGTTTGCATAGTTCTTGAAATATTTAACACTATAAATTGTATATGAATGTATGTTTTATACTTTTAGGTATGTTCTACTAAAATACATGTACTTAAAATACTACGTAAATAACATGCTTTCATTTATGTATGTACTATCTTACGGAAAAAATAACTTAGTTTATGTACCCATCACATACCTGTTCTTAAAATACTATGTATAAGATACGCGTGTATGTATGTCTGTAAAATCTTACGGATATTTTTTTTAATATGTATTGCATGATTATATGTGTAAAGGTCTAATTAGCCTTGAGATGGAGTGTCAGCAGTACAGAAGACAAGCTCGGAGTAACTGTTGACCGGAGCATCATGAACTTTGATGGTCTTTCAGTCATTTCTGACTCAAGATAATGTATAATATACTCGAATAATGCACTCTTAATTATTTTTTTTTTGTTGAACGGATTTAGAACAGTGTCATTGACTTAAAAGAGTGATACAATGCTATGATTGTGCTTTATTATTCATTTACTTTTCGACGGAAATCGACGTTCAATATCAGGGGTATTTTTTTAAAGAAAAGTCAATTTCGTTTTTCCTTTCATTAAATATTTTCTATGAACAAATAATTCTCTGCTTACATCAACTTTGTTGAAATGAAATAGCAATATGGCGATGAAAAAAACTGTACGCTGCCTTCAGATTTTCAATTCTTCATGGAAACCCACAAAACAAGACGAACACAAACATGGGGATTTCAATGGATACAAACACTTTCGTGAGAAGAGCTTAAGCAACTAGAGGTTTCACTTGTTTATGCCAGTAAGTAAAACGTGAGTCAAATAAAGAGTTGTTTATAGACTAAAATTAACAATATCGGCACGGATGGTTGCTTATCAGGCTTGACGTAGGAAAATGGCAGCAATCTTTGTGTTTGATCTTTTGCGTAGGCAAAAGATTTTATTTAAGTTTAAACAAAACTTATGTGTTTTACTTAAATTTGTTATATTTGAAATCGAGGCTTTTGGCGATATTTAGTCGTCTTACACTGCTTTTTTATAAATTACCAAGGAATATTTCACGTGGCGTAACTGAGAAAGATCACAAAATAACAACGCAAGGTTCGAATGAGCTATTGATTGTTTCAATTAAACGTTTATATTTTGATTTTATATTTTAATATGCATATATTATTAAATTGTTAGTACGTTATTGTCAGGTCAAGCACATTTCTGATACAATCGCAGCCATTTTGTCGCCTTGAATTGTGGCAAACTGTAAGCTATTTCTAGCAGCGACTCAACAAAGCATAAACAGGATATTGTATATACATGTATGTCACAATCTCTGTAATATTATCGTTAAAAGTGGTGTATCCATCTTTCTTAGTGGCCATAGTTTGTTTAACATAAATTTCTGTTCGAAATTTAATATGGCGTAGTATTTTTGCATGATGTCATTTTTGAGCGCTCATTACCATCTTTATGATGAATTGACGTCATGTTGACCAACTTTTAGGCCGCTGACAATTTATTTTGGAGCAACCGACCATGAATTCTTGGTCGGGTCATTGAACATTGGCCAGTGACCAACTTTGTGATCACTCGAGTATAAAATGCCTAGAAATTTTGTTAAGCAACTCCGTCAGGCCATAAGGTCATTAATGTTAATATTAAAATATTCAGAAACGTCCACATTATACCTTTTATGAGGTTATGCCAAAAGGATAAAGCTGCATAAAGCTTACAAATAACTTGTTTTTCGAATTTACCTTAATAAGCGTTAGGAATATTAATATAGATACCATTCTGATATCAAGACGGAGCAGCCGGCGCGGAACAATATTTTACAAAAATAACTTGCAATAATAATCCTTCTCGATGTTCATATATTTTGAGATTGTACTAATATTAAGATTTGACTCTGTATCCACTCTGCAGATACAACTGTGGATTCCATGATGTATTACTACCAATGAATTGTATTGCTAAGCAGTGCGCCAGGTCATAAGTTTCTAAGCGAAAGCACAAGGATGTAAAATAACATTTACACAGTAGACACTTACCCGACTCAAACATTGTATGTATATTTTATAATGCATGTATATGTTGTTTTTAAATTATTTCACAAAAAAATATTATTTTTATTTCTGTTTTAATAATTAACAGTATATATATATATAAGGATGGTTACAGCTCGGCAGTAATAATATAAAACCATGCGGCAAACAATGCTTTAACATATAAATGATAGCATGAGTTTATGAACAATTTCAATTCTCTTTAGAACAGTAAAAGCGCCCAAGATAATTAAGGGAATAATAAGAACACAACCTAGTTTGTGTCTTATTACAGACTTCTAAAGGAGTCTAGTCGGTTTTCATTTGATTAAAATCTTTAGGCAATGCCAGTGTTGGGGTTTGTGATTTGTTGCTGTATGGTGATTTCAGCCATTGAGAGGATATCATGTACGTATGACAACAAAAGGTTGGTTCTGCACAATGACGTAGATATGGCAGCAGCTATTCAAATGTTGACGTCACGGCTGGAAGCGATGTCTGCAGTAGTGGAACAACTTACTGCGCAAAACAATCAACTAGAAGCGGATGTACAGACTTTAAAAACTACATCGTCTGGTGGTAACTTCTTATACTATGGTTATGAAATGTTCGAATCGGCGATGACATGCATTTCCATTCCGCTTTTTATTTGAACAATAGTTAAGCTAACATGAATAAAAAATAATGTATAGTTATATGTAAAGTTAATGTTATAGTTTCGGTGTACACAAGATGGGGGCGAACAACATGCACGCAAAACGGTTCAGAACTCATTTACGCGGGTAAAGATGTGTTTGAATTCAAATGCGGCATTTCGTATATTTAATACATAGGTTCAATTGTGAAAGCTTTTAAAAAATAAACCATCACCAACATTATTTATTCCTTAGGTTATACTGGTGGAAACCTGTACACCAAGAATGGGGCTGCCGATTACATTTGCTTGAGCGGTGATCCATTATGGGGCGTATATGACGATTCTGCTCAAACCTATACTTTGAAAATATATGGGACGGATTATGAATTTAGTGCCAGCTTCAGTGATGGTGGAGCGCGTTTTTTTTTGCAAAAATCTCCACGACCACGAGACCCGTGTGCCGTCTGCAGATCCAGCCGCGCAACCACTGTGATGATTCCCGACCGGAACCAGTGTTATCCGGGTTGGACGATGGAATACTGGGGATAGGTTGTGTCTGGTTCAGATGTTCATACAGCGCCTACAAATTTCGCTTGCTTGGACTTCAATTCTGAGTGGGAAGTTGGTGATGGTGAGAACAATAACGGCAAATTAATGTATTTGGTAGAAGCTGCATGCGGTGCACTTAAGTGTCCACCATACGTTGAAAACCGCGAGATCACCTGTGTCGTCTGTTCAAAATAATGCACCATGTGTATATCACAACGTTTACTTATCAGAACGTCGATGCTGTCGCTTTTGTGTCGAAAGACAGATAAATAAACGAAGGCTTTTATGTGTAATTAAACATGGTTACATTGACTCAAAATCTTTTTGTTTTTCGTTCGTTTCAATTAAAATTAAACTCACAATATATTTATTTTGCTAAGGCTCGTCCTATTGTTATTGTATAATCTTTCTTCAGCACAATAATCATTATGTATTCTGTAAACATAAGTTAGTCATTTTTTTCTAAGGAAGGCTAACGTACTTGATTGTATGTGCTCAATGTGTTCTGAAACAGCTTTCATTCCAACACAAATTATGCTATAACATATGGTATAATATGTTCTTGTAAGAGTATATAATTATTTATTTCAGATCTCTTTGACAAATGACTTCGTGAAATAGTATAACAAATCGAACATGATGATGTAGTGTGAGAGAAATGTCAGTATCGCAATAATAAAATAACATGAAGTATTAAGTATGGTGAGCATATGTAACTATCATCAGTTATTGTTGTGAATGGTTTCGTTGAACAAAAAGATCCTTCTGACGTGATTTGATAAATGGATCAGATCATTTCGACTATATGTGTGGCTCACTGCGCGTAACGTTCGAGTTAGGTACATGACGTTAAAGGTGCCTTTTCACAGATTTTGGCATTTTCTAACTTATTCATTAAATGCTTTATATCGATAAATGTAAACATTGGATCGTAAAAGCTCCAGTAAAAAATCAAGAATAAAATTTAAAAAAGGAAAAGAACATTGCCCGGAACAGGTTTCGAACCAGTGACCCCTGGAGTCCTGCCAGAGTCCTGAAGTAAAAACGCTCTAGCCTACTGAGCTATTCCGCCGAGTACACATACTTGACGTGTTTTATACCTTATATAAGCAATCTTCGTAGTTTCACAAAATTTAACGACAAAAACAGAACTCTCCAAATTATTCAATCGTTTCGCGTTGCAACGCTTTATAAATTTTAGGTTTTAAAATCGTCAAAAGATGCATATAATGGCTATAATAGACCATGGTAAATGTTCAGTATTACTGTTTCCTCACAATTATCATAACTAAATCGAAAATTTGCGAATCTGAAACAATTTTTTTTCAATTTTGTCAATTTACCAAAGCGTGAAAAGATCCCTTTAACTTTTTAAAGTGTCACACGTATAAGCAATCATGCATGCTGCTTAAAGACGGAAATGATGACCTTTTTAACAATTATTAACTTAAAAAACTGTGTCATCGTTACACCATAATCAACTGTAAATAAGACATTAATAACATTCATGTATGACACGGGTTTTCGATGAAATAATTATAAACAAATACTAAAGTAAATATTTTTTACGATACATGTTGAGTGTAATGTTTTATCGCGAAAGTGAAAGTACTAAATAACTGTTTGTCACTAATAAAGCACATCATTTTTTAACACCTCAACTTTAAATTTTTATTAGCAACTTCACTGAAGTTTCGTTTAGGTCTGTATTATTTTTGCACAATTAATCTTACTATCAGTTGTAAGCTTGCGAACAATTTTAACTTCAAGAAAATTTAGCCGTAGCAAGAAACAATAGGTTAAATGAAATAATTTTTAATGGATCGTATATAGCAAATCAGTCAATCAATAAACGATGATTAGTACTTGTCACGGAAGAGTACATTATGGATAATTGAACAATTAGTGCACTATGCTACGTCATAGTCACGTGTTTTTGCGCGCAGCACATGTGTTAATTAAGAATATTAGGAATTAAACGATCATGTAAAATCAAAGTCAGCATGTAACCCCTCCCTTACTGTCAAGAGCGCAATTCGCTTATCATCAAACCTTTGTAAGGATCTACTACGTTACAAACTGAATCCATCGGGTTCTTTCGCTCTACATCTGAACTGATAGAGTAGAGCAGACGTACACAGTTATTTCGATATTTGAACTTAATGTATTATTTTACTGATACAGGTGCTCTTGGCTGGTCTGACATTGACATGTCCTGACAGAAGATAACCACACTATTCTTTTTAAACACCAACATTATAGGTCAATATAGGTGCAAAGTTGTTTTAAAATTGTCACTGAATGGTGAATTAAGAAATTAGACTGTACACGCTTTTTGTACAAAAAATTATCTTTATCAATCCTTGAGCTAAAAGTATGACCTCGGTCGGAAATAAGCCAAATGATAATTGTGTAAAACAAAGTTCCATTTAGGTACGACGTGTGTTGCAATTTATTAAATTTTAGGCCTTTAAATGCTACTTTTCGATTTTTTATAAATATAACTTCGAACGATAGGTTTTGTTAATGTAATACGTTTCTGATATAGGTTAATATTGGTGCTAGAATATGTTGAACTTCTTCGTTGTTTGTTGGACACGTTTGAGCTCGGGCAATCCATAAAATGCTTCATGTTGAAAATTTGGCACTGAAACGTTTCCTTGACATAAAAATAAACAACCACTATTGTGCAGTTAATCGCCTAAAGAAAATTGAGGACTGTTACTTTGATACATTTTCTGGGCCAACGCAGTATCTATTTTTGCTCAAGTTTTGCATTGAATTATAACATTACATTGTGTGTGACTTTAACGCATCGGAATTCTATGAGGGAATATCCTTTGATATCCCCTTTTTTCGTTGCAAAATGAAGAAAAACAGGTGTTTTTTTCTCACTTTTATTGCATACAAATTTAACCTTGAATCAAAATGCATGAACAGGAATTATCAAACTTGTATATTTCCTAAAAAAGTGCGTAAATTTACGAACATTTTTAATGCAAAAAGAACACATTTGACATCAACTAAGAAATTATTCGTAAATTTACGAATATTTTAAGGGAGAAAAATCAGTAGTTTTTTTCATTGCTTGTCACCATGTAGCATAAATTTATGAACTTCTTTTTTTTAAAGAAATATATGATTAACAAAACCATTATTCGTAAATTCACGCACTATTAAAAATGTTCAGAAATACTTGGTGAATTCATAGATTCTTACCAAAACTAGACTTTTAACAAAACCATACTTCGTAAATTTACGCACTATTTAACATTTTCATTGGTAAATTCATAAATAAAACCATACTTCTTAAATTTACGCACTATTAAAAATTTTCAGACATTATTGGTAAATTCATATTCTTAGCAATACCATACTTCGTAAATTTACGAACTAGTAAAACTTTTCAGAAATACTTCATCAATTCATATATTCTCAACCAAATCTTACTTCGTAAATTTACGCACTATTAACAATTTTCCGAAATATGAGGTCAATTCATATTTTCTTAACAAAACCATACTTGGTAAATTTACGCACTATTAAAAACTTTCAGAAATACTTGGTAAATTCAAGATTCTGAACAAAAACATACTTCGTAAATTTACGCACTATTAAAAACTTTCAGAAATACTTGGTGAATTCATAACAAAACATACTTCGTAAATGTACGCACTATTAAAAACTTTCAGAAATACTTGGTGAATTCATAGATTCTTAACAAAACATACTTCGTAAATTTACGCACTATTAAAAAATTTCAGTATTTGGTGAATTCATAGATTCTTAACAAAAACATACTTCGTAAATTTACGCACTATTTAACATTTTCAGAAATACTTGGTAAATTCATATTCTTCTACATAAAACCATACTTCGTAATTTTACGCACTATGAAAACTTTTCAGACATAATTGGTAAATTCATATTCTTAATAATACCATACTTCGTAAATTTACGAACTTGTAAAACTTTTCAGAAATACTTTGTCAATTCATATATCCTTAACAAAACCATACTTCGTAAATTTACGCACTACTATTTTTTTTCTGAATTACTTCATCAATTCATATATTCTCAGGAAAACCTTACTTCGTAAATTTACGCACTATTAACAATTTTCAGAAATACCAGGTCGATTCATATATTCTTAACAAAACCATACTTCGTAAATTTACGCACTATTATATTTTTTCAGAAATACCCCGTACTTTGTCAATTCATTTATTCTCAACAAAATCATATTTCCTAAATTTATGCTGCATTAAAAATTTTCAGAAATACAAAGTCATGTACATGGTCAGTTCATATATTCTTAACATAAGTCGAACATTTACACACTATTATATATTTTCAGAAATACTCGGTACTTGGCAAATTCATAGCAAAACCAGACTTCCTAAATTTACGCATTATTAAACAATTTCAGAAATACTTGGTGAATTCATAGATTCTTAACAAAACCAGACTTCCTAAATTTACGCATTTAAAAAAAAACAAATACTTGTTTAATTCATAGATGTCATCATTGTTGGTATTTATACGAACATTTTCAGGGAAAAGGTCTTTTTTTTTGCATTAACAATCAACATTTTTGATATTTCGTATTAATACGAACTATTATTAACTGTCATCTTTGTTCGTATTAAAACGAACATTTTCACAAAAAAAGTCATTTTTTGCATTAAAAATCAACATTTTTGATACTTGTATTAATACAGCTATTATAAATTGTCATCATTTTACATATTCATACAAACATTTCCAGGGATAAAAAGTCAGTTTTGTCACTAAATATAGTCAGTCGCGAGAGAGCCTAGTCTTTTTTAAGGAGAAATTTGCACAGATTTTCTCCCATATAAGTGTCAGATACTGTTGGATTGTTTGTGGATTTCTTGAACTAGATTGTCAGGTTTTACAACAGGCAAAGTTTGCAATTTGAATTTAATGTCTGGTGCAACATGACTTTCTGACCCATCAGAGCCTTCGACATCATGCTCTTGTAGTACCTTTACTTCTGCAGCGTCGGCTTCAAAAGCTTTTTGCTGAGAAAGAACTTGAAGATTCGCTTCTGATTCTGCCTTTTGTTTCAAAAGAGCTGCTTCTTGTTGAGTATATTTCAGTTTTATCTTGGCAGATTCAGCTTCTGCTTGTTTCAATGCGATGAGTTCACTCCTACGGCTAGAGGATCTCGAACTGTGTGTCTTCACACCACCATGGACATAGTTTGGCTTCATGCTGGATATGACTTTTTTTAATATTGATTGTTTATTTTGGTCAATCTTTTCCAGCGCATGTAACTTTGCTTTTTCCTGTAGCGACACGTCTGTAGTGAGAGCCGCGATAATTCTTTAAGACTTGCTTCACATTTCACATTTTTTAAGTACACTTCAAATTCGTCTTTAACTTTTACGTAACTTTCATAGGTAATTGCTGTTCAATCAGGTTAATTTCACCAACATTACTCTCATAAATTAAACTACTTACTATGCACAAACTTTCAGTCACTTTGCGCCATGAAGCAGAACAGCGCTTCCTAAAGTCATCAATTCTCTCTTCATAAAGAGCCCTTCCTTTTGCAGAAAACGGACGTACATGCCGTGTTGACATACAATAAACTTTCTTAAGCCAGTTGAAATACAGATGAGACTTTAGTGCGACCAATTTTGAACGTGGATTTAGTTTGATGTCTAGTACCAGTCATCTCCATCTGCTACTAGCAAAGTGTAGGTCAATTTACTTTTCTGTTCTGGAAACAGATAGCGGACCGATCGTGTCGAAAAAGAATACTTTATGTGGTGGTATTCAGTATTTATTCTTAGATTCAACTCGATGTATGTGGTAAATTGCTGCAATAAAACAAAATAAAAGATGTTCAGTTCTGCAGTAAAGAACAATGAAAATGATGTATTGTAATCAAAAAATACTTTAAATGACTGAAAAAAGGTAAAAAGTATAGCCTATACTTAAGTAATAAACAATGACATAGTTAAGAAAGAAAAGCTTTGGAAATTACCCTTACATATAGCCTCAACTGGGTCGAAAGGGTAGGTACGACGTAATTTGGGTACGAATAGCATTTACTGAGAAAACCTGAATGAATGAATATACCTCATAAATAATTACTGCCTTAACAAAATACAAGTTATAGAGCATTGATAACATGTGGAAACTTACACCATGCGGGGCAATTGACCGGTATAAACGTCTTAAGAAAATGTCGAAATAGGAATATCGGCAAACGCCTCGATTTAAAATTCGTAGGTGAACAAACACTGATATATCAAAGGAAAGTAAGCAGCGCAATATTATACGGTTACATATGATCGATATAGCCAGCACACAGGTTTTGTAAAAAATGTACAAATTGCTAGAATAATTAGTTTGTTTCTCATTGATTGTGTTTTGTTGTTTGACAATACATTTTTAAAAGGATAAAAAACAAAACAAAGAAATGACATAGAAAAACAAATTTTGCTTTCGTGTTCGCTGGGTCGTCTGCACTATAGCGTCCATGACCTTAATTTATGGAAGACAAAATTGTAAATATCTTTGATCCTTATCAGTTTTTTGCCAAAAATTATATACATGTACTTAAATTAGTATTGAATTCAGTATTTATGAAGATGGCTGGTCTTCTGATAAACAAGAATTGTAATCAGGCCTTCTTGTATAAATTAATCATGTTAAAATTGCCAGAAACCAGCTTTTTATGGCTTTGTACTTTTAAATAAAATCTACCAATTAATCGCTACTTAAGAAATAATATTTTTCTATCATGGTTTGTTGTCGAATAACCCACAGTAAGGAGTATAGATGCGTAGGAATTAAATCACGAGTGCGAAGCACGAGTGATTTGATAACACGCATCTATACAACTTACTGTGGGTTATTCGACAACTAACCATCAGAGAAAAATATTATTTCGATTCTAACACGATTCTAATTGATTTGGTTCAAGTTTTAGGACGTGAACTATATTTTTCAATACTCCGCCCTTCTTAGTACAAAGTTCACTATTTAGTGACGTCATTGAATTGTACAAACATATGACGTCGTTTTCATTAACAAATATTTTGCAAATGACGTCACTTTCATTGAAAACAACAATCGTAGAAACTTAATGACGTCACGTTTATTGATGATACTGAAAAGCTGACATGCTATAAATGTTTTCCGAATTACGTTTCCTAACAAATAACATTCTTTGTAGGCGTGGTTATGCCAATAATCACCAAATATACAATTAGTTGTTTCATTACACTTCTATACATGCTACATTTATTATATTTCTTTTAGAGCGGGTTTTAGCACGTGCATTTTACTGCAATATTTTCTTTATTTATTCGGAACTATTTTCGAAACATTAAGCTCCGCCCATAAGATATTGCAGAATAACCCACGCTTGATTTCCTTCATTGTCTATAGAAAACAAGTCACGTGCCGTGTTAGAATTACAAATAATGTTTGAAATTAGCAGGAAATGATTTTAAGTGCGCAAATATTATGATTATGCATTAAATAAGTGCAAGACATATATTGAAGTATAAAGAATAGGCCATAAATATATATTGCTCCATTTTTTTCTATCTATAATGAATAGGCAAGAAATAGTGCTCGATTTATTTCTATTTAAACAGGGGCGTAGATAATGGAGGGGCAGGGGGTCGGCCGCCCCCCCCCCCAATATTTCGGCTAGTCATCGTTATATAAATAAACGTAAAATCCCCAAAAAATCGCCCCCCCCCCCAAAAAAAAAAACCCAGTATTTTTGTAATCACGCGCCGTCAGTGCAGAAGCCATGTGCCCCCTCTCCGTCTGCTCTGAGGTTGCCAATAGTGATGTGTCATTATCCCTTGTTAGGTGTCATAAACTAGGGGCCTGGGTAAATGGCATTGCGTTAATTGTTTTATTGTTCTTTTCCGTGATTGCACTGTCGGTGTTTTGATTAGAGACAGGCGATTCTTTTAATTTTAATTGATCGCTTTAATTCAAAGGTAACTCCCACTTAAAACAATTTTGAGTAAATATACGCGTGAAAAACAGTAATTAGTTTGAAAATATGTTTGTTCTCTTTGTACATCAGTTATTATTTGATTAGACATCATTGAAACAATATCATATATGTAATTGTTTAATGTTCAAAATGAGTATTCCTAATCAGCCTCGAAATTTTGCGTTTCCTAAGCGTACATTCGGGAAGAAAAAGCTAGAACAGCGTTCATTCC
Source organism: Dreissena polymorpha (assembly GCF_020536995.1). Classification (NCBI taxonomy): domain Eukaryota; kingdom Metazoa; phylum Mollusca; class Bivalvia; order Myida; family Dreissenidae; genus Dreissena; species Dreissena polymorpha. Next base: position 39,811,960 of record NC_068360.1, read on the forward strand.
AATCTTGTTGGTTTGATTCCTTCACATGGCTCCACTACGATGAGGTATGTATATAAGTATTAAATTTTAATTTGCAATCGTTCTTATTTTTTATGAACCTAATGTTGATCTAAATACAAACGAAATTTAGAAAAAAAGACACAACATACAAAAAATACTCGTATTGTAAAAAAAAATGTTTATGTTAGAATTAGCTAAAACTAAGCAAGTAGATTTGATTAATTGTTTTAACCTTACTAGTAGGTACATAGATGACATACTTAATTTAGATAATCCATTATTTGAACAATATATTCACAAAATCTACCCAAAAGAACTAGTCTTAAATAGATCGTGTATATCCAATACAGACGCTGCGTATTTAGACTTACATTTAACTATTAATAATAATTTGATCAAAACTAGTTTATATGACAAACGGGACGATTTTAACTTCGAAATTGTGTATTTTCCGTTTCTAGATGGCAACATCCCTAAAGGACCTTCCTATGGTATTTACATTTCGCAGTTGGTACGTTATGCCAGAGCATGTTCGTGTATTAAAGATTTTAATGATCGTAATCTAATATTAACTAAAAAATTGCTAAAACAAGGCTTTTTGTATCATAACCTAAGAAATAAATTTGCTAGATTTTACACTAAGTATGGTGATTTAATTTCAAAATATAATGTTTCTTTAAAATGGCATTTAAATAATGGAATCTCCCATCCATCATTTTACGGAGATGTTTTGAAGCGTGTCCGCAAATTAAAATATGTTAAACCAAATGTTCATATTAAACTTTTCAATTTAATTAACTTGTTTTTATCAAAAGGATACGATGCTTATGTACTTAAAAACACGTGTTTGATGGTTTTCGATTCACTATATCTTTCTTCCCTTAAAATTTGGAATCATTAGTGACATTATAGGCATTTTTCACTGTTGAATAAAATTGTGTCATTGTGTCGTATGAACAAATCTGCATAAATACTACATTATAGGCATTTTTCACTGTTGAATAAAATTGTGTCATTGTGTCGTATGAACAAATCTGCATGTAAACTACATTTGGACTCAAATCGTACATCAAATCATTTCTGTCTTCAGTTGTCAAAACACCTATATACTGTTTGATTCCAATAATGTCGCTTTAATGGAATTACCATTTTAATTCATTTGCTTCTTAATATTAAATCACCTAAACTTGTTTTATTAGTAGCACAGCCCCATTAATAATTTTATTTAGGACTGCCCTTGGAATTTGTTCACGTCATGTCATTATGGATTTTTGTGACGTCATACGACCGACTTTCCCAGTTGTAATCTACATGCATAGGTCATTGGGTTTATAACGTTCCATTTTATTTATATTTTCTCTCTGATAGGCGTTTCTTGTTTGATTTAATTATTTTTAATTTGTTTAGCAGTCACATAAACAACCAAGCTATGTAATAAGGAATTTTTACACCCATTATTTCTGCTTCTTCCTGTATTTGCGCGATGATTATCTGAGATATTAACTATATGATTCTATATTCTCAAATCTTTTCTATAAAGAAGGAATGTAGTTGACAATTGTTAATAGTTTTATTTGATCGTTCGTCAAAAAGTTGTAATTCTGTTACTCTTGTATCTTCAATGCAATTGAGTAATTAAATAGTAATTAAATTGAATGCGTTTTAATTCCCTTTTATTATTGTTTAATTTGAGTTACAATGATATGACGTTAAATTTTATTTACACTTAAATGTATTATGAATATTGCTGGGCCAAGTGTGAGGTTGAGCGCTCTATAACCAGGTTTAAACCCCCAATGCTTTGCATTGACCGTTCCAAGGCGGTGACCCCAGCTTTATTCATATTTTGTGTTTATGTTGGTTTGTATTGTGCTGTATTGTGCTGTTTTGTACTGTTTGGGCAATTGGTCACTTGCCTTAAATAAAGGACCAACTAATTGTTTTTAATGAAAATTCAATACTGCTCCAGCAGCTGGAGTTTCACTTCTTTATATTATATTAATAATGTTTCTTATTATTATCATTAATATTTAACACAAAATTTATTACAATGTTATTCTTTACAGAGCCGGGACCTTGCGTTCTGCCATCTCTGCATGGCGGCCAAGAAGTTGGGCAAGATCGGCAACACGAAGGTGGACGGCAGCTTCATCAGTGACGGCTTCTTCAACTTGAAAGCGGGTACCGAGAAGTTCCGGAAGCACGACGAAAGCGAGTGCCACAAGGAGGCGGTCGAGCGACCGGTGACGCTTCCCGCCACGACGCGTGACGTGGGAGAGATGCTGTCAGCGGGGCACGCTAAGGAGAAGGCCGACAAACGGAAGCAGCTGCTGCAAATCCTACGCAGCATACGGTTCCTCGCATGCTCGAAATGTGGATACATTATTTACTAATCATGTCATATTGTATTGGTTGTTGTGTATTTTCATGTGGACGAATGTCAAACGAACCTCTTTATGTTCCCAGTACAGAAACTGGACCGCCCCCCCCCCTAATGTTGGGAGGTTATCTACGCCCCTGATTTATAATGAATTGGCAATAAATAATGCTCTATTTTTTATCTATAATGAATTGGCAATAAAAAGTGCTTGTCTTTTTATATATAGTGAATTGGCAATAAATCGTACTAAACTTTTTTCTGTTACAATGGATTGGCAATAAAGAGTACTCAATGTATTTTCTTTCTCAAATAAAGTGTACAGAAATCGGGACTATATAATGAGTTGACAACATATAGGGTTAGGGCTTTCACTGAAGAAACCAGTTTATTGCTTATTCGTTAAATGAATTGGTAAAAAATGCTAATGAATTGGATTTCTCTGATTTATTACCAATTTATTGACAATTTTGGTACAATTTGCTTAAGATATTTTTTGTTTTGGATAGTGTTTATTTCTCTCAAGTTACAATTCTCAACTCGTTTTTTTGTTTGAGTACAATTGCAAAAACACAACAACTCAGCTTTGTTAAAATAATCAAGTATGATATAAACATTACTGTGTCCGATTATTTTAACAATTACGTTCCCAATTATATGAAAAATCCGAATTTATATAACGCGACCCTGTAAACTAATTTCCATTTTTAGTAAAATATATTTGATATTAATTATTATTTAATTGACAAATATTAAAGGCCACTAATAAAAAAACAGTTATCAAAGGCAAATTAACATATTAAAAATAACAGTGACCAAATAACAACATGAACTCACCACAGAAAGATTAAACAACGATATTTATTCGCTAGTTTATCAAGAACAGAACAGAACAGAATATTTATTTGACTTAAGCATAACAAGCTTATCGTTAATCGTTCTGTTCAGTTTATCAAGAACACTGTTTGTGTGGTATTCATGAATTAATTAAAGCGCATGAAATTGTAACGTAGCGGTTTAGCACAAATTGTTAAGATACTGTTTCTTCGAAATCACATCCTTGTATACCAAGAGTCTATGTCATAGATATGTTCTGTTCTGTCCATTATATAGTACTATAACGACTGTACAATCAATTATCGAGTGACATTAACCAAGCTCGTCTAAACGATTTAAACTTCAAAAGACTCGAAGCGACTTCGATCCAAACAAACAAGACTTTAATTTATTATAGCTCAATAAACCCTCTATTGCCATTAATAACTTATACTCAACAGCCACACATCTACACTCACTCACTCACTCACTCACTCACTCACTCACTCACTCACTCACTCACTCACTCACTCACTCACTCACTCACTCACTCACTCACTCACTCACTCACTCACTCACTCACTCACTCACTCACTCACTCACTCACTCACTCACTCACTCACTCACTCACTCACTCACTCACTCACTCACTCACTCACTCACTCACTCACTCACTCACTCACTCACTCACTCACTCACTCACTCACTCGTATTCATATCACCTACCTTAATCCCACTCTTACCACTCTTATTTACACAATGATACTCACTCATTCACTCACAGAATACATGCACTATGTTTTACCATAAATGTGTTCATTGTATTATATTGGATTTTTATTGTCTCTTATAATTCAAATTTGAATGGCCATTTACAGTTGTTGTAATATATGTGTTTTTATATCTTGTATATACTATGTTGTAAATGTAAATGGATGAGACTGAAATAAAATAAAATAACAAAATGTAGTGTACAAATTGTAACCGGGACTACGGAAGCGCTTCGAGCCATCAGAAAATATGACCCTTGCGAATCCTAGAAAAACGACCAAAAAAATTGTATGTATTACAATAAAAGCAAATGGTACTTCGAGGAGACTTTGAGTCAATCGGAAATTCGAGCGAATTGATTACAAGCCAACGAGATTCGACTTTAATTCTTTAATTTTGTTTATTCGCACCGAGTATTGTACCTGTTTATCAAACATTAAAGTTCAGATTGTTATCTATATATCTTGTATGACGGATAATTCGGGAAGACATACAGTTTTATGAGGGCCATAAATAATCAAAGTTCGCAAGCTATTACAATCCTGGGTCCGAGTTCCTTAAGAACTCCACATGCCTCCTATCCAAAAAAAGGGGTTAACGGGTGTGTAGAAATACCGAAATCCCCGTAATTACCGAAATCCACCGAAATCCCCCGAAATCCCCAATAATATTTATTATTTATCAAAATACTGCGGATATTAAGATAGAATATTGCAAAATACAATCAATTCACTGATGAAAAATTGTTATTATCCATGTTTGGAAGTGAAAAACTAAAATATATACATAATTATTGGGATTCCGAGCCAGAAATCCACAGAAATCCCCAGAAATCCCCAATACTATTTATTAATTATCAAAATACTGCGGATATTAAGATAGAATATTGCAAAATACAATCAATTCACTGATGAAAAATTGTTTTTATCCATGTTTGGTAGTGAAAAACTAAAATATATACATAATTATTGGGATTCCGAGCCCGAAATCCCCAGAAATCCCCAGAAATCCCCAATAATATTTATTATTTATCAAAATACTGCGGATATTAAGATAGAATATTGCAAAATACAATCAATTCACTGATGAAATTTTTTTTTATCCATGTTTGGTAGTGAAAAACTAAAATATATACATAATTATTGGGATTCCGAGCCAGAAATCCCCAGAAATCCCCAATAATATTTATTTATCAAAATACTGCGGATATTAAGATAGAATATTGCAAAAAACTATCAATTCACTGATGAAAACTTGTTTTTTTCCATTTTTGGTAGTGAAAAACTAAAATATATACATAATTATTGGGATTCCGAGTATGAATCCATAGTGCATGTTTTCACAAGCACGATCAGGAACAGAAATCCCCGCTGTAAAGCTCTTCAAGTGTCAAAAAATCATCTGGGTGGCTTTTTGATATTAGAAAGAAGAGGTACAGACAAAAACTTAACAACAATATCTCACTTCTTTTGAAAAATATGGACTTGTAGCGGGGATTTCGGTAATTCTACATTCGCCCACAGAGTACCGAAATCCCCCATATTTACATCTGAAAGTGTCAAAAATATCATTTGTATTCTTGGTTTTTGGCTTTGCTTGAATGTTTACGTGCAAAAAATAATATTAATGTTAATTATTAAGCCCACTTAACAGCATAAGTTGCCGCTTAGGGGGGATTTCGGTAATTCTACATTTGCCCGCCGAGTACCGAAATCCCCCATATTCACGCCTTTCAGGGTCACTATGTCACGGTATGATTGTTTCTTGCCATCGCATAACTGTTGATGTACAAATAATGATATTAATATTAATTTTTAAGCACTCTTGACACCATACGCTGCCTCGTAGCGGGGATTTCGGTAATTCTACATTTGCCCGCCGAGTACCGAAATCCCCCATATTCACGCCTTACAGGGTCACTATGTCATCGGTATCATTGTTTCTTGCCATCGCATAACTGTTAATGTACAAATAATGATATTAATATTAATTTTTAAGCTCTCTTGACACCGTACGCTGCCTCTTAGCGGGGATTTCGGTAATTCTACACAAGAGCATAGACACGCGCCGGTACCGAAATCCCCGCTGTACAAACCTGCAAGAGTCAAAAGAATCATTATATTGCTTACTCATTGTAGAAATCAGTCAGAAAGACAAAAAAACTATCAACAATATCCTCTTTGGTGACCTAGGTTGAAATAATTATCACTTAGGCCAGGGATTTCGGTAATTCTACATTCGCCCGCCGAGTACCGAAATCCCCCATATTCACGCCTTATATGGTCAATATGTCATTGGTATGATTGTTTCTTGGCATCGCATAACTGTTGATGTACAAATAATGATATTAATATTAATTTTTAAGCACTCTTGACACCATACGCTGCCTCGTAGCGGGGATTTCGGTAATTCTACTTTTGCCCGCCGAGTACCGAAATCCCCCATATTCACGTCTTACAGGGTCAATATGTCATTGATATGATTGTTTCTTGGCATCGCATAACTGTTGATGTACAAATAATGATATTAATATTAATTTTTAAGCACTCTTGACACCATACGCTGCCTCTTAGCGGGGATTTCGGTAATTATAAAATGTAGAATAACCTAGATTTCCTAGATCCCGTTTCTTACTCATACTTAAATGGATTCGATGCAGCAATTGACTTCTTGTTCAAAAATCGGAAACATTCAACTGATTTTACTTTGTACATAAGCATGATAAATTATGATCGTTTATCGGAGTAACGGTGATTTCTATATCCGAGCGAGCGCATTTAAAACAGGTTGAATTACCGAAATCCCTGTTCTGACACGTTGTTGCTTGGATCAGGTATTGCACACGGTACACGTGTGTATTAGCACCCCAGTGTAGTCCCAGCGAGGTGCTCGTTATCAACTGCATCAATACACCGGTAAGCAACAAGTGAACTGTGAGAATACAATACCTCAGGATTTTAGTATTGTATTTGTTATTTACCTGTTTGGAATAAATACAGTGTATTCGGGTCGGGTCTGCTGGCGTTATGAGAAAGGTCATTTGATGTTAAAAGCTGGGTGTCTGACATAATTTTAATAGTTTTTTTATGCACAATTTATGAAACAATGAATATATTGGCGCGCTGGAACATGATTTCTAAATCAAGCTGACATAATAGTATCATTTTTTAATAATGTGTAATTTAATTCGCATCTCTCGCTTTACTCAACGTTCAATGGCACGCGCACTTAACAAAAGTATAAAACAATGATTCATTTAGTTTTTAATATAAATTATGTACAAGTATTATGTTATACATTGTTCGTTTGTTTTGTTTTTTTAATCAACAAGAAAGAAATAATAAAACTTTGTTACATATAAAGCGCTTTACTTTTGCAAAATGCTACATTAAATAAAGAAATAGTTGAGCGATATGAACTAATAAGATACGGATTGCCCCAGCAGGTTGCTAATACACACTGTAGCCTTCCCCTGTTTTATTATTGTATTTGTATAGTGTATTACCTGGATATCATTACAACGAAGAAATTTAAAATAGCACTAACTCAATTCCGCCTATCATCACACAGATTAGAAATAGAACGAGGTCGATACCACAATATTGCACGTGATAACAGAAAATGTAAATTTTGTAATCTAAATGTTGTAGAAAGTGAATACCATTTCTTATTAATTTGTCCATTATACAAAGATATAAGAAAAAAATATTTAAAGTCATATTATCAAGCATGGCCAACATTAAATAAGTTTGATATGTTAATGGGAACACAAAATAAAAAAGAAATCATTAATCTTTCAAAATACATATATAATGCGAATTGTTTACGGAACAATTTAGAGACACATTAATTAATCTACGTAGACTAATTTTTTTCTCTCAGAATTCGATGAGCACTGATACGTATCGATGTTAAAGTGAAAATAATTTCGCAAAATAATGTATTCTGTGTCACATGATTTTATTACCAACTGTCATTATCGATGTTAAAGGAACATATCTTATGTTATAAATCAGTAAAATATTTGTGTCACATGATTTTATTACCAACTGTCATTATCGATGTTAAAGGAACATATCTTATGTTATAAATCAGTAAAATATTTATGTCGTATCTTATGTTATAAATCAGTAAAATATTTATGTCACATGATTTTATTACCAATTTTATTACCAATTGTCATTATCGATGTTAAAGGAACATATCTTAGGTTATAAATCAGTAAAATATTTTGTTAACTTCTTCCATTGCATAGTTTTCATAATTATTATCTTATTCTCATAATTATTATCATCCATGTCTTTACACGTGTATATTACACATTTGGCTAAAAAGCAATTTTATGCTTAAAAGCTAATAAATGTTGTTGTTGTTGTTGTTGTTGTTGTTGTATTCATTCGGGTCTGCTGGTGTTATTATAAAGGTCATTTAATGTGAAAATAGGGTTTCTGACATAATTTCAATCGTTTTGTTTTATACACAATTTATGAAACAATGAATGTATTGGCGCGATGGAACAAGCTGACAGAATAGTATCAGTTTTTAATTATGTTTAATTTAATTCGGATCTCTCGCTTCACTCAACGTTCAATGGCACGCACACTTATCACAATTATAAAAGCATGTTTAATTATATTTCTTTTTATAAATTATGTACAATTATACATGTTATAAATTGTTATTGTTTTTTACCCAACCAAAAATAGATTATTTGTTATATATAAAGCGCTTTACTTTTGCAAAATGCTACATTTAATAAAGAAATATCGCATTGTTTTTGTTAAGTGGACGTGCTTGACATATTTATAAAAGAGCAGTTTTGTGTAATACGATCGGCCGCTGATGAGTTATTGTAATATATACTATTATGATAAGAAACAGTAGCAGGCTGATAAAAGAACTTATGTATTTATTGAACATGAAAAAAATCATCAACTAAAAATGTTTTGAAATTATAAATTTGCCCAGATTAACTGCATAACATTATTCATCTAGCGGCCAAGTGCATGAATCTGCGCTCGACCGCTGTTGGGTATTTTACTTTATGCATGTTCTCGTAAAAATAATGTTGAATCTTTTTGATTCGTATGTTACGCCATTACTTTGTTATGCATGTGAGGTTGATAGTTTTTTGCAAATGCCGATGATATTGAACGAGTTCATAGGATTTTTTAAACGAAAACTTTGTCAAAATGAGTCATTCAGTCAGTCAGTCAGTCATTCAGTCAGTCAGTCAGTCAGTCAGTCAGTCAGTCAGTCATTCATTCATTCAGTCAGTCAGTCAGTCAGTCATTCAGTCAGTCAGTCAGTCAGTCAGTCAGTCAGTCAGTCAGTCAGTCAGTCAGTCAGTCAGTCAGTCAGTCAGTCAGTCAGTCAGTCAGTCAGTCAGTCAGTCAGTCAGTCAGTCAGTCAGTCAGTCAGGTCAGTCAGTCAGTCAGTCAGTCAGTCAGTCAGTCAGTCAGTCAGTCAGTCAGTCAGTCAGTCAGTCAGTCAGTCAGTCAGTCAGTCAGTCAGTCAGTCAGTCAGTCAGTCAGTCAGTCAGTCAGGTCAGTCAGTCAGTCAGTCAGTCAGTCAGTCAGTCAGTCAGTCAGTCAGTCAGTCAGTCAGTCAGTCAGTCAGTCAGTCAGTCAGTCAGTCAGTCAGTCAGTCAGTCAGTCAGTCAGTCAGTCAGTCAGTCAGTCAGTCAGTCAGTCAGTCAGTCAGTCAGTCAGTCAGTCAGTCAGTCAGTCAGTCAGTCAGTCAGTCAGTCAGTCCAGTCAGTCAGTCAGTCAGTCAGTCAGTCATCGCACGCACGCACGCACGCACGCACGCACGCACGCACGCACGCACGCAATGAGTTTCATCAGATCGTATATTGTACTTTTAAGAGGTCGGACTCGGGGATAAATAACATGATTATTGTGTGCCAGTCTCGTCTAGTATAAACATACAAACACAATGCTTTATATAATTGTATATTTGCTCAATATTTGAATATATTTTCATCTCGAAATTACAAAAAAAATACAAAAGAAAACAATAAAAAAATATTAAATTAAACATTTGCAGTTGTACTTAGAAATAAGAAATGTTACATTGATTCATTGATAACACATTCATATATTTGTATGTATGTGCGATTAATTTATTCATAATTTTGTGTAAGTATTATTTTTTTAATGTTTTCAATGTTTATCCTCTTGACAAAACCAGGTATGCTACATGTAGCAAAAGCATTTATATCATATTGACGCATGTGCGCAGCGGGTAATCAGATTCCCCGCTGCGGTATTCAGATTATCACCTTCAATCGGAGGCAATTTAATAACAACCCGCTAATTAGATAGCAGGATTAACAGCTTCAATAAGTTGTGATTTAATTAAAACCCCGCTTATAGTTTACCTATGTATTCCGTTGATATTTCTATCATGAATTAAATGAAACACAAGTTAAATGCCCCATCTTTTATATTTCTTTATAAATTTTAATGGTAATCATACCTGGTTTTTTATCATTGTTCACCTTTGTTATTACAAGCATGATCTTGAATTATGTAACACCTTCTTAGCATATGTATATGTAACTGTTGTATATACATTTTTTCTATTTTTTTCATAACATTGTTCTTTTCTTATTCTAACTTTACAACCTTCGTTGCACATGTATATGTAACATAGTTGTATATATTTTTCTTTCGTTTTAAATTCGGTATCCGGAGAAGTGCCCCCCCGGAGAACTGCCCCCCGGAGAACTGCCCCCTTATTTTAAAGGTGGCGGAGAGGTGCCCCCCCCCCATCAAATCGGTAGGGGCGGAGAACTGCCCCCCTGTCAGAATTTAGTGGGCGGATATCTGCCCCCCCATCAAATCTGTAGGGGCGGAGAACTGCCCCCCGGTGTCATATTAGTTATTAGTTACGTAGTGAAAACAATACTTACGGGTAATTTTACGTTATCGCCGTACACATTTTATCCGGTAACAATTTAATTTCAGTACAAGTATATTACCATTTATCGAACTGAATAACACAAATTGTCTAGAGGCATGTGATAATACTGTTTAAGGCCCTTGGTACGCATCTGCACCACTCACTATACATGAATGCCTTGTAAAAGTCGTGTTTTAATAAGAGCGCGAAACATAGTCGAGATCCACACAGGAAACGCGTGCGTGTTAATACTGGCAATGTGTTGCAACTAAATATAGACGTGCAACTCGGTACTTATGGAGGAAAAGTTACATCGGAATTAATTTACATTATAAAGATTGTATTGACCCATGGAAAAAAACGTTAATTGACATATAAAAAAGTAAATTAATAGGCAAGGCAAAGGCAATAATTTAGCTGACTTGAAGAAAAAAGTGAAGTGAAGTTGAATTTATAAGCAATTTATTTATGTTGTTTAGTTAATTCATGTCTTCTAGCACCTTATCCGTCGGTAGCATCGCCAGACCGTCGAGTCGTCCGCAGTTTGCATTTTGAGCAGATCATGTCGACATGCCAAACAAACAAAATCGGTAACAGTTGCTTTAATTAGCAGCTAATAAGGCAGGCAGAGAACTTGTTACCGTTAACGATAAGTACCGCGATCTTTTAATCTTTTAATTGGTAGACCGGACCGACCTTAATTGTTAAGAACTTGTTAGCTTTGAATCAAGCCGCATACGGGTTTATTATATTGAACCGTCCAAATCCGTAATTGGCGAAACAAACAAATAAATTATTGTTTTCAGCTGGCATAAGGATGGATTAAATTGCATGCTAATTGTTTGTTTTTATTACGGGGAAAATATCAAATAATTCAGCCGCGAAAACTTTTTATTAGCAAAAAGTTATTTGTTTTTCTTTTTTCACATTGACGAAAATCACGTGATTATCAAGTTGGCGACGTGACGACGTCCATGCCGAGGCAGGTATTTTATGCCGTTTTATAACTTTTATTACTTGTACAACTTTATATTACTTTTGAAATTTCACTCAATTTCCATACATAATAGCAAGAAAGTTACTGGCGTTATTGTCATTATAATACTCGCTTTATATATCACCGCTATTTCTTTAATTAGGGGGCACTTCTCCGGGTCATCAATTCTGACAGGGGAGCAGTTCTCCGCCCCTTATTAATCAGCAGGGGGGCAGTTCTCCGCCCTATACAAAAACAGTGAGGGGGCAGTTCTCCGTTCAGTGAAAAATCTTTGGGGGGGGGGGGGGGGGCAGTTCTCCGGGGGGGCACTTCTCCTAGAGCCTTTAAATTCTGTATTCTATCTTTTATTTTAATTTTACTACCTTCATTGCATATGTAACATAGTTGTGTATATATTTATTTCATTTTTTTATTCTTTCTATCTTTTATTCTAACTACACTACCTCCTTTGCACATGTATATGTAACATAGTTGTATATATATATTTTTCTTCTTTTTTTATTCTATCTTTCTATCTTTTTTCTAACTATACTACCTTCTTTGCATATGTATATGTAACATAGTTGTATATATATTTTTTAAATATTTGTACTGTATGGTTTTGTGATATGTACCACGTATTATGTATTATATTTATATATACACATTCCGGCCAAAATGCCGGTGTATGTCCTGGATTTTTTTATAAATATTATTACATTCTACTATATTCTGATTTGGAATTGAGGATAACACATTCATTGACAGACAAGCTTGTCTAAAGCTGTGCAGTTTTATTTCAAAACAACATCTGCAAATTTTAACGTCTTATTTATATAGTTCGGCCTATGTTTTTTTTTATTTTCTCGTTTAAATATTTGGGACTATTTCGGCCTATTTATTACGAAATTCAAAATTTGGCTCTTTCAAGAGGTGGCCTCCACGTGGCAAGAGCTGGGCAACATATTCATTATGTTGGCAAACAACCTCGTTTATATATAGAGAGAACTTGAGTGCTTTGCAGTGATTTAGTGCTGTGCAGGGGTGATAGGCTGTATGACTGATTTCTACAAAATAAAATCATTTTCTTGACACCTGACGGTTTGTACAGCGGTTTAAGTTCTTGTGTGGATTTACCGAAATCCCCGCTAAGAGGCAAAATATGCTTGCTTAATAATTAACATTAATATCATTATTATCACTACTATAAGAAAGTACTATAATGCTTTCTTTATGCTTAGTAATTAATACTAATATCATTAAACTTGTTGCTTACCGGTGTATTGATGCAGTCGATAACGAGCACCCCGCCGGGACTACAGTAGGGTGCTAATACACACGTGTACCGTGTGCAATACCCGATCCAAGCATCGACGTGTCAGAACGCGGATTTCGATAATTCAACCTGTTAAAAATGTGCTCGCTCGTAAATCGAAATCACCGTTACTCCGCTAAGAGGCAGCGTATGGAGTGCTTAAAAATTAATATAAATATCATTATTTGTACAGTTATGCGATGCCAAGAAACAATCATACCAATGACATATTGACCATATAAGGCGTGAATATGGGGGATTTCGGTACTCGGCGGGCGAATGTAGAATTACCGAAATCCCTGGCCTAAGTGGTAACTTTTTCAACCTATGTCACCAAAGGGGATATTGTTGATAGTGTTTTTGTCTTTCTGACTGATTTCTACAATAAGTAAGCAATATAATGATTCTTTTGACTCTTGCAGGTTTGTACAGCGGGGATTTCGGTACCGGCACGTGTCTATGCTCTTGTGTAGAATTACCGAAATCCCCGCTAAGAGGCAGCGTACGGTGTCAAGAGTGCTTAAAAATTCATATTAATATCATTATTTGTACATCAACAGTTATGCGATGCCAAGAAACAATCATATCAATGACATATTGACCCTGTAAGGCGTGAATATGGGGGATTTCGGTACTCGGCAAGGAAAAAGTAAAATTACCGAAATCCCCGCTACGAGGCAGCGTATGGTGTCAAGAGTGCTTAAAAATTAATATTAATATTATTTGTACATCAACAGTTATGCGATGCCAAGAAACAATCATATCAATGACATATTGACCATATAAGGCGTGAATATGAGGGATTTCGGTACTCGGCGGGCGAATGTAGAATTACCGAAATCCCTGGCCTATGTGATAATTTTTCAACCTAGGTCACCAAAGGGGATATTGTTGATAGTTTTTTGTCTTTCTGACTGATTTCTACACTAAATAAGCAAAATAATCTTTCTTTTGACTCTTGCAGGTTTGTACAGCGGGGATTTCGGTACCGGCGCGTGTCTATGCTCTTGTGTAGAATTACCGAAATCCCCGCTAAGAGGCAGCGTACGGTGTCAAGAGTGCTTAAAAATTCATATTAATATCATTATTTGTACATTAACAGTTATGCGATGGCAAGAAACAATCATACCGATGACATCGTGATCCTGTAAGGCGTGAATATGGGGGATTTCGGTACTCGGCGGGCAAATGTAGAATTACCGAAATCCCCCCTAAGCGGCAACTTATGCTGTCAAGTGTGCTTAATAATTAACATTAATATTATTTTTTGCAAGTAAACATTCAAGCAAAGCCAAAAACCAAGAATACAAATGATATTTTTGACACTTTCAGATGTAAATATGGGGGATTTCGGTACTCTGTGGGCGAATGTAGAATTACCGAAATCCCCGCTACAAGTCCATATTTTTTAAAAGAAGTGAGATATTGTTGTTAAGTTTTTGTCTGTACCTCCCAGCCACCCAGATGATTTTTTTACACCTGAAGAGCTTTACAGCGGGGATTTCTGTTCCTGATCGTGCTTGTGAAAACATGCACCATGGATTCATACTCGGAATCCCAATAATTATGTATATATTTTAGTTTTTCACTACCAAAAATGGATAAAAACAATTTTTCATCAGTGAATTGATTGTATTTTGCAATATTCTATCTTAATATCCGCCGTATTTTGATAAATAATAAATATTATTGGGGATTTCTGGGGATTTCTGGGGATTTCGGGCTCGGAATCCCAATAATTATGTATATATTTTAGTTTTTCACTACCAAACATGGATAAAAACAATTTTTCATCAGTGAATTGATTGTATTTTGCAATATTCTATCTTAATATCCGCAGTATTTTGATAATTAATAAATAGTATTGGGAATTATAGGGGATTTCTGTGGATTTCTGGCTCGGAATCTCAAAATTTATGTATATATTTTAGTTTTTCACTTCCAAACATGGATAATAACAATTTTTCATCAGTGAAATGATTGTATGTTCTATCTTAATATCCGCAGTATTTTGATAAATAATAAATATTATTGGGGATTTCGGGGGATTTCGGTAATTACGGGGATTTCGGTATTTCTACACACCGCACAAAAAGTGGCGCACGCACAAAGTGAGCTGATAACATCGATGATGTCTCGTGATCTTGTCAACGGAGTGTTATTTAATTCTTTTGACACAATCTCTTAATGTTTTGTGTCTCCAACTTAATTTTTTTATAGAATGTGACCACCTGAAATATGTTCACATCTTTTCTTAAATAACTTATCTAAATAATCTAACTAAATAATTTTTAACATTTTTCATTTCATAGATCACAGTTTGAATACTTTTTTTTAAATATTAAAACTTATATACCTTGATTGTTTTCTATGATATTATTTACAACCGATATTGAATATTATGTAAATGGCTGAAATGTGTGCCTGATACATATATTAAGACTTGGACAGTGTACTGTTCTTAACCTGAACAGATAATATCTGCAATCAACTTATAACTGCAAATATTGAGTAATGCAAACAAAAAAATAAAAATGTACATGCAAACTTGTTCACACTTCGTTTAATTGTCGATTGTTTCCTATTTAAGTGTGGGAATATTTTATATCTCAATTAAGTTAATTAACCTGTAAGTAATTTTTGACCGTGATACAGGTACGTCCACTTGTAAAACCAACGGTTTTTATCTGTGGTTTGACAACTTCACATTTTTTCTGTTAAAATGGAATTTATTTGACGTGCGCCTTCCAATGAAGGTGCATTATATATATAATAGAAAATTTGGAAGATTTCCACTGTATATCGAGAGTTATATTAGAATGATTAAAAACGTTTTGACACTTTACTCGGTTTAACATGAAAAAAATAGTATTTTAAACACCATTTAAATGATCAGTTGAATAACATTACTGTTAACCATTCTCGTACAAACTGGGCCTCACTGGTAATATCCTCACTCGGTTAAGATAGAAACATTCAACCATAAGGAATGTTGTCTGTTGTGACTGAGAACCGATATCCAATCACCAAACGAGAGTTGCATCCTTTTTTTCACTTGATAACCCAACAATGATATTCAATTGCAAAGCAAGTATCAAAAATACACTAGCATCGCGTCAAGTCTTCTAAGAAAAGCCACGTCCTCCTTGTTTACCAAACTTCAAATTAAAAATAAAACGCTCTTTCGAAATAATGACAAATGTTTAAATTCACACTTAAAGTTTTAGTAATTTTGCATCAATCATTTACTTATTTGTGCCAGTGCATTTACGTCGCTAACTATAAACGTGATGTTTACAATATTGACAGAGCGCGTAACATGCTTCTGAGAAAGCTTCACGCTTCAATGGCAATATATATTTTTTTCTTGATGTACAATGCAGAAATTCGCTTTGCATCAACATCACCCTTTGCAAAACATGTTTCGCGGTAAATATTTTGTAATAACGTTTAGATGTAAACAGACAGACCACAAAAACATATTAATCAAATTTTATTTTTAACAGGTTGTTATGGACAAATGTTTAATTTCGTAGCTATTTTCAAGTGCACCAGGGAAGAACGAACTGCTGAACAAAAACGTGCATCCTGCACGACATTGCCTAATTTATCATTCGTTGTTTTGCTTTGAGGTTAGAAGCCTGCACAAGATTACGACATTGTCTAAGTAATCATTCATGGTTTCGTTTTGTGGTAGGAAGCCTGACAAATGATGTGCGGTAGTCGGGCGTATCTGTTTCTCACTGTCACTGATTTGATTTATTAAAGTTGCACATTTTACATTTCATTACTATTCTTGGAACATAACGTTTTGTTATTGAAATTTACGAAACGATTTACGAAAAAAACAAAAACCGGACACGTGTAAATTGGTTCATTAACGGATAATCATCATTCGAAATCGGTAGAATAATAATCCGTTTATAATGCTAAGTTGCAAATTCGTCGTGTTTGTAGAGCGGTTATGCTTTGCACATAATCTGGAAAGGCTGCTTGGAAGCGAGGTAGATTTTGCTTCTAAAGGAACCGGGTTAGAATCCGGTGAACAACAATATTGTGTATTCAACTAAACTTATGTTGCTATTATATCTAGTGAGATTGTTTCCAAAATACGACAATCCGTGGACAAGTCCGTTTAAATTGATTTTATTTACAAGAAACACGTTTCTTACTCACATACAGTTTGATGTAGCACTACCACCACACCAAATATCTTACAAACGCTCCTCAAAAATTGAACCCGCGACCTCCCGGTCTCAATGGGGAGCACAACTACACAATTGCTCCGAAATAAAATGTTTGTACTTTATTAAATGAATTCGATTTAAACTATCGTATTTAAGCTATCCCAACAGCGGTCGAGCGCAGATTCATGCACTTGGCCGCTAGATGAATAATGTTATGCAGTTATTCTGGGCAAATTTATAATTTCAAAACATTTTAGTTCATGATTTTATTCACGTTCAATAAATACATCAGCCTGCTACTGTGCTACAAATGTGTGTCTTATGCCGTTCATAACTACATGATAACTGAATTTGTTAACCGTCCGCAATAATAATAGCGCCTTCAAGCGTTCCATAAATAAACTGTGAAGGAAACACATTTTTTGTTGAATAAAATAGTCGAAAATCAATGATCACTGTGTTTGAGATGGGTTTTTTTCCATAAAATAACTTCAGTGTCGTATTCAGTTAAATCGTGAACGGCGCTACTTTTCAAACCGTATACCCTTAATTTGTATTTGACAATTGTAATCCATATGATAAAAAGTGTATTAGCAACCTGCTTATACACATGTGTCATCTTGAGTTTCCTTTGAGATTTAATGTCACATCAAAATGAAACACATTGCCGCTTCAAATTGTGAGCTTTTGGAAACAACAATATATATGTGCTATAACCGTATGCTTCTAATTGTTCGGCTTTTTCTTATTAAGTTCTCAGTAATCTGCTCTTTAAATATAGGTCTCGATTATTAAAGACGGCGCTAATTACTTGTGGAAGGTGGAATATAATTTCTTTAGCGCATTACACACTGTATGTGTCAATTGTTCTTGTGCTTGAGAAAGAGTGTGCTCGGGCTGGTTTTTTTTTTCAGGTGTTAAGTATCTCATTCAATGCAAGTGAATGGTTGACTTTGTATTATTGTGCACAAGAGTGACGACAAATAAAATAACACACGTTTATTTATTTTATTCATTTCATAACAGAAATACTCTTTTTATAACTAAACAATCACTACTGTGAGGGATGCAACATGTTTTTAAACAATTAACCGGTTATATAATTTTTGACATCCATTAATTGAGTCGCGTTTTGAGAAAACTGGGCATATTGCATGTGCGGAAAGTGTCGTCTCAGATTAGCCTGTGCGGACTGCACAAGCTAATCTGGTATGACACTTTACGCACATGCAATATGCCCAGTTTTCTCAGAACGCAACTCAATTAATCCGTTAACTGAAAGACTGAAAAAAACTAGCTATTCGATGTACTGCTTTTAAGTCGGGTGGTTGGAGTGCATAGGTAACAGGAAGCCCATTTCCTTTCACCTGAAACACATACACATGCAAATTAATAAAAAATATTTTTGAGAAAAAAAATAAAATAATAATGTATCATCATATTAATCCTTTACGGATGTTAACAAGTATTGCGTACTCAAACGCTTCCAATAACTTGTTTAAACGTACCGTAGTGCGCAATTGTAAATTAGTTCGATAAATACTACAAATAATCTACCGATACCGAAAGCGCGCGCTTTCGGTAAATCTAGTAACCGCTTTCTTATTAGCTCAATACACAGGCACCTGGCTACTGTCCTGGAAAAATTGGATTTACTGCCAAAATAACTGATTTCATTTATTTCTAAATTGTTGTGTACCTTAAAAATACTTCAATAAACAGTAAACGCTCTACCATTGTCTTATATTTATACCGTTTGAAATATTTAACGACAATTATTGCAAGCGTCCGTTTTTTTTTACCATTATTATTATAAATACGCTTTCAATGGCAAATAATACAGGTAAAATCATTATTTGATGTGGATATCAGTACAGTTAATAAATGTTAATAAATGTCTATATATTCTAACCATATCATACGCAATTGTATAATTCCGAACTAATATTATTTACTTAAATATGATCGAGCTAGAATCAACATCAACATGGATCAACATCACCGTTGTACTTTTTATTTAGTTTTCAGTAATCTGTCCTTGAAATAGAGGTAGCCTAATTAAAGACAGCGCTAAGTGTGAAAGTGGAGATTTAGAAATAAGATCTATTGCATCGCACTGGCGGTATAGCATGTAGTCTTAAATAAGACACATTTTAAGACATGAATAAAATACAAATATGACACATATGAATCTTTCATTTCTTCAAAAAATAAGCACGTAGTCACATATAAATAAGACACATTTAAGACACAGATACAATATAAATAAGACACATTTGAATCTTTCATTTCTTAAAAAAAGCATGTGAATCTTTAGAATACATGTATTACTGACACATTATTCTCAAACAACATGTTTAATTAAAAAAATGTTTCCGTACAATACTCAATATCCTTTTACAATGAATTTAACAAGTTTTCTTGAATGACCGATTCATCAAAGAAACACAAATTCCCAACCATTAACAACATGTTCAATTAAAAAAAAATGTTTCCGTACAATACTCAATATCCTTAAAAAATATTGCTCAAAAATCTGTTTTACTATATAACGTCTGGCATTTTTACCTATGGCATTTTTACCACTTTACCTCTGGCATTTTTACCGCTGGCATTTTTACCTATGGCATTTTTACCTATGGCATTTTTACCTCTGGCATTTTTACCGCACACCGCCTATTCTTTATACTTCAATATATGTCTTGCACTTCTTTAATGCATAATCATAATATTTGCGCACTGAAAATCATTTCCTGCTAATTTCAAACATTATTTGTAAGTAGCGATTAATTGGTAGATTTTATTTAAAAGTACAAAGCCATAAAAAGCTGGTTTCTGGCAATTTTAACATGATTAATTTATACAAGAAGGCATGATTACAATTCTTGTTTATCAGAAGACCAGCCATCTTCATAAATACTGAATTCAATACTAATTTAAGTACATGTATATAATTTTTGGCAAAAAAACTGATGAAGATCAAAGATATTTACAATTATGTCTTCCATAAATTAAGATCATGGACGCTATACCTTCCTCAGTGCAGACGACCCAGCGAACACGAAAGCAAAATTTGTTTTTCTATGTAAATGAATATTTCTTTGTTTTGTTTTTTATCCTTTTAAAAATGTATTGTCAAACAACAAAACACAATCAATGAGAAACAAACTAATTATTCTAGCAATTTGTATACATTTTTAACAAAACCTGTGTGCTGGCTATATCGATCATATGTAACCGTATAATATTGCGCTGCTTACTTCCCTTGGATATATCAGTGTTTGTTCACCTACGAATTTTAAATCGAGGCGTTTGCCGATATTGCTATTTCGGCATTTTCTTAAGACGTTTATACCGGTCAATTGCCCCGCATGATGTAAGTTTCCACATGTTATCAATGCTATATAACTTGTATTTTGTTAAGGCAGTAATTATTTATGAGGTATATTCATTCATTCAAGTTTTTTCAGTAAATGCTATTCGTACCCAAATTACGTCGTACCTACCCTTTCGATAGCGACTTCAACGTTTGCATCTAAAAATAGCTCCCCTTCTGATTGTGTGGTGAACAGCATGTTTGTAAATTGCCATAACATGTATAAAACACATTTAATTTTCAGCAGGAAATTACATTTTTAGCAAGGTAAGATATTTTTCTTGTGTTTCAGAATAGTTATAAATTATTTTAATAATAAATTAATGACGATTATAACGAAAGTTTCCATCATAGTTTTGAATTTCAACGTTCAAAATCCGCCATTTTTGTTTTCATAGGTGTCGTATTTTCCGCTTCCTGAATGATTGGATTTTGGGAATTGTGGGTAGACATTACATCATTTCTGTTGTAATCAGACGTGCGCACATAAACAACTTGCAAAATTGAAGATTAAACAATATTTTCTTTAAAAAATTTACAAAAAAAGGGCTCAGGTGAACTTTAAATGCATATTTTTCCTTTTTGTAATTTCGTTGTCATCGATTTTATTTTATTTTATTGAAGACGAATCTGTTTTCATTTCGAAACAAGAAACACTGACCTAGTTGTCGTCTGCGCATTTTATTTGTTTTGCTTTTACAAAGTCAAGGTCGATCGTTTATAAACCGGAAGTTGTAATATTGAAAACGAAAGTAAACAAAACAGGTGCCCGAAATTTCGACCGAGATAAATAATTTACTACTTAACTTCTAATTTTCATGATTTAAGTAATGCAAATTCACTGACACCAAAAGACAAACATAATTTGAGTAGGTAGCAATAACGTTTGTGTTATTTATTTGCAAATTTAAATAGAATTTTGATATTTGACAGCTTTGACATGTTTCAACTTTCAGTGTTTGGCAAGTACATCTTACTTATTATGTGTCTTAACATTAAAAAATTGTTACCTTTTTGGGAATTATTGATGGTGATTTGAAGGTTCTTTGTATTGCACTATAAACTTGTTAGACATTAAAAAACTATCATGATTTAATGTGTACATGATAATGCAGCTCTGCTGGTGATGTGCATTTTTTTTTAATTTGAAAATGTTGAAAGCATGATACATTACATCAGTTTTAAATGGACAGTAATGTTATTTTGAGAAGTTGAAGTGATTGGAAAGAACTGTTTGCATGATGCATGAACATGATACTGATTATTATATGTTTTAACCGGGACACATTGACATTGCAATTCTAATTATAATGCATCAATATTTATCTTATTACTTTTCATTTTTTTGTATAATTGTATCTTTAGTAGTTGTTGTACTGATTCATATAAATAAATGTATAATTAATTTATTGAAAGTGGAATCCAAAAAAAAATGTATTTTCTTTTAATTGAAATAAATACAACCAATGGGTCCCTGTATTTGAATGTTTTGAAATGTTATATTTCTTGTTGTGTTGTTTCCATATTTTACAGTTCAATTGTTGCACATACCAGAAGCTTGCAGCCAGGATTGATGATACACATGTAAGTATTTTTTATTTTTAAAATGCAATTTCAGAAAAAAATGTCTGGAGTTACCAATGCAGAGGTGATCGCCATGATCAAAAACAGAGGCATGAGTGAAACATGCAAAGTTTTGTTAATGGAACAACAAGAAAATACTAACAGATGTGCTATTATGAAATCTCTAGAACGATTATATAGCAAATATCAACATTTGAACAAAAATAAAGCGCGAGTCAAAGGAAAAGAAAATTTAAAAAGATTCATGGATACCAAATACACATGTCCTGAAAATCAAGTCAAATCAGATGCACACATTAACTTAAAACCTCTTAGCCAGATCTGTCCAATTAATGATCCGAAATCAACAGAAACACTATCCACTGTTGTATTAAGTATAGCAAGTGAACTGGGAGAAAAAAATTCTGAGAATTTGCAGATGAAAGATGAATTGGAGACTGTGATTGAAGAGAACACAAATTTATGTCTCAATTTAGATGAACAATCAAGGATAATACAAGACAGAAACAGACAATTAAAAAGAACATCAAGTAGGGAGATTTATTGGAGAGAGAAATGTCAGAAATTAAATTATGATGAAAGAATTTACACTGAAGATGATATGATAACCAAACACATGACAATAGCAGGACTTGAAAAACAAGTTAAAGACAAAAACAAACAAATAAAAGAATTAAATGAAAGACTATCTGAATTGGAAGTTGAGAACTGTAAACTTAAAAAGACTAAAGAGGCAATCATTTTTGATGAAGAAAGTAAAACTTACAGCACTGATGCTCATTTATGTGTATATTCATTATTAAATTGCAATGTAGCATTTGAACAAATTGGACAAGTAATGTCAGCAGTTCTTAATTTAGTAAATATTCAGCCAAATAAATTGCCATCTGTTGGAACAATTCATAATTGGTCGATTGAACGTGGATTAATATCAAAAAAACAAATGGCAGATTTAGTAACAAAAGAAAATACAACCTTGCATAGTGATGAAACTTCAAAATATGGCACTAAATGGGGAGCATTTGCAACAAGAGATGATGATGGTTGTTACACTCTTCTCGGTTTGCAAGAAATGGCAACAAAGTCAAGTGATGACACTTTAGATACATTTAAAAACATACTCAAAGATATAGAGAGTGTTTCTTCTGATGGTGTTGGAAACAAAATATTATTCAATATAAAAAATACTATGTCCGATCGTGCATCTACTGAAAAAAAATTCAATGAATTACTTAAAGATTACAGAAATTCTATATTACCAGAAGTATTTAATAATTATGATTCATTTTGTGAAGAAGAAAAAATTGCATATTCTGAAATGAATAATTTTTTTTGTGGACTCCACACTCTTGTTCATTTAGCTGAAACTGCTCAAAAAACATTATTAGAAACAGAAAAATTACATTTCAACAATGACATTCCTAAACTAAATAAACATTTTGATAAACCTTCTCAGCCAGGTACAATACGGCTTATTCATACATCTTGCAAAGCATTTGCAAGACGGGGTGATGCAAAGAACGGTTGCCATAGTAACTTTTTAACTTTTCTGAGTGACACTTAAAAAAAAGAAAAAATGTCATTTCCATTGCAGTCTTTAAAAGGCAACCGATTTAATATTCTTTTCACAAATGCTGGACAAATTTATTACTTTTTAAATCATATGTGTGAATTTTTGGATAAAACACCAAACCTTAATTTACTGTTGGCATCTGTATTACATGATTTAAAAGAAGATTTTTTTGTAGCAGGTTGTAAGGCTCTCGGCCTTGTTTCAAAACTTATTACAACACCATTTTGGAATGTGCTTGAAAACAATGAAATTAGTATATCTATGTTTAATGATCGTTTGATTATACTTGCTGATTACCTTAAACATGCCTCATCACACATTGAGGATTTTATTTGTGGAAAAATGATGTTGTATGATGATGTGCCTGTTAAAGAAGATAAAATATATAAATACCTCTTGGAAAGTTCTGAAATTGATAAGCATGTTATTGTTATACTCAGTGTTATGTTACCTGCATTCGCTCAATTAATAAAAAATCATTATAAAGAACATCTTCCTGGTGGTGCATTGGTCAACCTAAATCTCATACAAACTAAGAGTGTAGATAAACACAATAAATTCCCAGAACGTGTTTTTTCTTATGTAGATCATCTGCTGTCTTGCAAACCCAACATTAATACAATAACTATGGAATCACACATTACATTTTCACTTAACAAAACATCAGAATGGCTTGCTGAACATAGCAATGCTCATGAAATCATAACACAAAGTCGAAAGGAGGTAAAAAATGAAAAAATTAAATTCAAGCAAAGAGAAGAAAATATACATGCAAAACGCCTTGAAAAGCAGCTAGAAGATTTCAAAAAGAAAGAAGATATGGAAAGGAGGAGAATTGCTAAACTAGAAAAAGAAACACTTGATATGACTTTTTACGGGTTATGGCAGAATGAACAACAGATGGAAGATGCCCTTTATAAAATTAAATCCAAAACTGAACAAGAAAAAGCTTTAAAAGTTCAACTAAGATTTAGAAAGAATGTTTTTAAACAACAATGTAGTGAAGATATTTACAAAATGAGCTCAACCATTAATGGAAAAAGAATAAGCTTATCTGTCGATAAACTAAAAGAAAAAGTAATTATACTAATGAACAAAGCAAAGGAAATTCCTGCATCTGAAACGCTACATGACTTGGTTGGTAGAAATATAATGCACAGATTTATAGAAGAAAATGGACAGTACAAATGGTACAATGGAACAGTTATCTCTCAGGTATTCTTAAAAATCAAAACAACAACATGTGTCTGTGCTTTACATAAAACTTCATTTGGACTGACAACTTTGTGTTACAATATAGTTTATTTTTTAGTTTAAACCTATTTATTTAAGCTCGAATGCATAGAAAGCCTAAGGCTTATTTGAAATGCTCTGGAGTCCATTTCCTGGGACTAAAACCCGTACTTGGTGTCTATGGGGGAGATCTAAAAAACGCTCTCACAGTGGGGATCGAACCCATGACCTCATTGTCACTAGGTGGACACCATATCCATTACGCCACGGCGACCATAACTAATACAATATAAATAACGTAACATATAACATTACAGCATAAGTATTTGTATAATAAATCAATTTCATGTAATAAAATAGTAATAAGTGAGCTAACAAGAGCACACATACGAATACATGTTTTCTTTCAATGTGTTTAAAATAAATATGTTAATTTTTTTCCACTGTTCAATAGGTTCCTGGCTTTCCGGAATGGTTCAACCTGAAATATGAGGATGATGACGATATATACACGGCAAGGCTAGAAGAGGAGTTCCAGGATGGTGACGTTTTGATCCGTGTTTAGAATATAAGAAAGGTGGTGAGACAAATGCATCTTGACATGCTGTTTAATGATTAGTGAACGACATTAACATAACAGAAGGGGAGCTATTACCACATGTTTTAAGTCAGAATACTTGCATTTATGTTGTACATTTTTTTTTGTCAGTGTGTGATTTTACAGACATGTTGTGTTTGACTGTAGTTTGCCATTATTGTTTATGGCAGATGTGATTGTTTATATAGAGGATATTTGTTGGATTCGGTGGAATATCGATTTTATTTCACGAGTGATCATATAAAATATGTATTTTTTATGATCACGAGTGAATTAAAATGGATATGCCATCGAATCCAACAAATTTTCTTTTCATTTTATGCTTTTTTCACCGTTTATTTACATTGTAAAAGAGTTAAACTGTATAATTTCGCTGGATTTATGACGTCATTTCGTTTAAAAAATGACGTCATTTCACAATAAAACAGTGAAAAATATCGACATTTTTCACTGTTTAAAACAGTGAAATACCAGTTTTATTTCACTGATATTTTTCTATAAACCACCTGAAAGCATAAAATAAATTCTTTTCTTACTTTGACATTCACATATTTAACATTACTCAGCAGCCAACTTGTATTCTGCATCATAATATCACATGAATAATTTCAACACTCAAAATGTGTTTTTACATGAAAAATCGCCTTTTTTTTCAATTTTCAAAGGGAGATAACTCCGCTAATAGTCAACCGATTTTCTTTTTTTTTCAGTGTTGTACTTGTTATGTCATTCCTTTCAAAACTATACATATAATCACTAAGTTCTCACCAAAGAACTAATTAAATAGCTTGAAATGTGTTTTTAGCAGAAAAATCACATTTTTTGAAATTTTCAAAGGGGGATAACTCCACTTACGTTCAACCGATTTTCATTTTTTTTTCATTTTTGTACTTGTGATGTAATTCCCTTCAAAATTATGTATAACATCAATTGGTTATCTAAAAAAAATAAAAATCATTGAAGTCGCTACTTTCGACCCAGTTGAGGCTATATGTCCTATATGTAAGGGTAATTTCCAAAGCTCTGCTTTCGTAACTATGTCATTGTTTATAACTTAGATATAGGCTATACGTTTTACCTTTTTTCAGTTATTTAAAGTATTTTTTGATTACAATACATCATTTTCATTGTTCTTTACTGCAGAACTGAACATCTTTTATTTTGTTTTATTACAGCAATTTACCACATACATCGAGTTGAATCTAAGAATAAATACTGAATACCACCACATACAGTGTTCTTTTTCGACACGATCGGTCCGCTGTCTGTTTCCAGAACAGAAAAGTAAGTTGACCTACACTTTGCTAGTAGCAGATGGAGATGACTGGTACTGGACATCGTACTAAATCCACGTTCAAAATTGGTCGCACTAAAGTCTCGTCTGTATTTCAACAGGCTTAAGAAAGTTTATTGTATGTCAACACAGCATGTACGTCCGTTTTCTGCAAAAGGAAGGGCTCTTTATGAAGAGAGAATTGATGACTTTAGGAAGCGCTGTTCTGCTTCATGGCGCAAAGTGACTGAAAGTTTGTGCATAGTAAGTAGTTTAACTTATGAGAGTAATGTTGGTGAAATTAACCTGATTGAACAGCAATTACCTATGAAAGTTACGTAAAAGTTAAAGACGAATTTGAAGTGTACTTAAAAAAATGTGAAAAGTGAAGCAAGTTTTAAAGAATTATCGGCTTTCACTACAGATGTGTCGCTACAGGAAAAAGCGAAGTTACATACGCTGGAAAAGATTGACCAAAATAAACTATCAATATTAAAAAAAGTCATATCAAGCATGAAGCCAAACTCTGTCCATGGTGGTGTGAAGACACACAGTTCGAGATCCTCTAGCCGTAGGAGTGAACTCATCGCATTGAAACAAGCAGAAGCCGAATCTGCCAAGATAAAACTGAAATATACTCAACAAGAAGCAGCTCTTTTGAAACAAAAGGCTGAATCAGAAGCGAATCTTCAAGTTCTTTCTCAGCAAAAAGCTTTTGAAGCCGACGCTGCAGAAGTAAAGGTACTACAAGAGCATGATGTCGAAGGCTCTGATGGGTCAGAAAGTCATGTTGCACCAGACATTAAATTCAAATTGCAAACTTTGCCTGTTGTAAAACCTGACAATCTAGTTCAAGAATTCATCAAGAAATCCACAAACAATCCAACAGTATCTGACACTAATATGGGAGAAAATCTGTGCAAATTTCTCCTTAAAAAATACTAGGCTCTCTCGCGACTGTCTATATTTAGTGACAAAACTGACTTTTTATCCGTGGAAATGTTTGTATTAATATGTAAAATGATGACAATTTATAATAGCTGTATTAATACAAGTATCAAAAATGTTGATTTTTAATGCATAAAATGACTTTGTTTGTGAAAATGTTCTTTTTAATACGAACAAAGATGACAGTTAATAATAGTTCGTATTAATACGAAATATCAAAAATGTTGATTGTTAATGCAAAAAAAAAGACCTTTTCCCTGAAAATGTTCGTATAAATACCAACAATGATGACATCTATGAATTTATCAAGTATTTCTGAAAAAAATGTATAGTGCGTAAATTTACGAAATATGGTTATGTTAAGAATCTATGAATTATACAAGTATTTCTGTTTTTTTTTTAAGTGCGTAAATTTACAAAGTCTGGTTTTGTTAAGAATCTATGAATTCACCAAGTATTTCTGAAATTGTTTAATAATGCGTAAATTTAGGAAGTCTGGTTTTGCTATGAATTTGCCAAGTACCGAGTATTTCTGAAAATATATAATAGTGTGTAAATGTACAACGTATGTTAAGAATTCAGTGTTTTTTTTCACCTAAAGGGGAATGGTGGCGGGGCCCGTCCAAAGGGGAAAAACACGTCGTTTTTCAGGAAAAGGGGAAAATTAAAAATTTACTCTTATATGTAATGATATTTATTATATGAATACACATGAATGCATGAATGTAATATTCACAGCTGAATGTCTTTGCCCTTTTTCTTAAATATATACCAATGATTTTTTCAACATTAGTTTCAGACAGTTCAGCCTTCATGCACAGTCTTTGTTTTCCTTGCCATTTTGAGTCTAATTGGGATTTTTTAAATCGATAAAATGGAAAATGTGAGCATTTTTTATCAATAAAATGGACCAAATTGGAATGTTTTTGATCAACGAATATTGACACAATATAGATACATCAGGCCTTTCCCTGGCCATTTTGGGAAAAAAATGCAATTCATGTTAAATTAACTGATTTGGGAAAAACTAACTTAATATAACTCTTTATAATAATTCAAAATCATATTAATTATAGTTATATACTTAATTAGTTGTTTATGAAATAAATTTGAGATATATCAGGGCTCAACATTAATCGAAAAACCAACTTGCCCTACCGGGCCAGTACTTCCAAAATCTACTTGCACTGAACGTAAAGCAACTTGCCCAAACATGTAATATCACATCAACTGTAAACCTCATATTGTTTAATAAACCAAAATGATACACCACAAAATCTTTTTTATTTTTGAACATTTAACAAAATGGTTACAGCAATTGAAGTATAAATTAAATGCTCTTTGTTCTTTTTGGCATTTTTACAACTAGATTATAAAATAACTTGCCCCAGTGATTTTTTTTGCTTTAATTTGTTACAGCCTGTGCCATTTTAATTGGGAAAATTAGCGCGATAAACCGTGAAATTGGGAAAAATAGCGCGATAAACCATGAAATTGGGAAAAATTAAGCATAATAAATAGGATTATAAGTAACAGAAGTGATATTGTTTTTAAGTGCATTGCATGTTCAGGGAGTTTTCTAGAAAAGGAGTCTGGTCAAATTGGTTGTTTTTTTTAATCAATAAAAGTGGCAAGTTTGGGAATGATTTATGGACAAAAATGACTTAATTCAAGTTATATATTTTGTTAGATGTTTAAAAAATAAAGTTGAGACCTAGATTTAAGAAATCATAATTAAGTTATATGAGACTTCTTCCTAAAAAAAAAAAAAAAAAAATTTTTTTTTTTTTTTTTTTTTTGGAATTTGGGCTTTTTTTGGGAAATTTTGGTCACAATTTTGGGAAAAAACGTGTATTTTTGCGATTTGGAAGCAGCCGAAATTCGGCTGTAAATTTGAGCAAAAAAAATCACGCCCAACTTTTACTTGCCAGGGGCAATAGAACAACCATAAATGTTGAGCCCTGTATATTTATCATAAGACAGTTATTTAAAAAAAAAAAAATTTTTTTTTTTTATTTTGGAGGGGATTTTTTCTACAAAATGGGGGGAAAATATATACTCTTTTTTGAGGGGAATCGGGCCGAATATCGGCCCCGAAATTGCCATAAAAAAAAACACTGCAGAATATATGAACTGACCAAGTACATGACTTTGTATTTCTGAAAATTGTTAATGCAGCATAAATTTACGAAATATGATTTTGTTGAGAATATATGAATTGACAAAGTACGGGGTATTTCTGAAAAAATATAATAGTGCGTAAATTTACGAAGTATGGTTTTGTTAAGAATATATGAATTGACCTGGTATTTTTCTGAAAATTGTTAATAGTGCGTAAATTTACGAAGTAAGATTTTCCTGAGAATATATGAATTGATAAAGTAATTCTGAAAAAAAAAAGTAGTGCGTAAATTTACGAAGTATGGTTTTGTTAAGGATATATGAATTGACAAAGTATTTCTGAAAAGTTTTACTAGTTCGTAAATTTACGAAGTATGGTATTATTAAGAAGATGAATTAACCAATTATGTCTGAAAAGTTTTAATAGTGCGTAATTTTACAAAGTATGGTTTTGAATTTACCAAGTATTTCTGAAAATGTTAAATAGTGCGTAAATTTACGAAGTATGTTTTTGTTAAGAATCTATGAATTCACAAAATATTGACATTTTTTAATAGTGCGTAAATTTACGAAGTATGTTTTGTTAAGAATCTATGAATTCACCAAGTATTTCTGAAAGTTTTTAATAGTGCGTAAATTTACGAAGTATGTTTTGTTATGAATCTATGAATTCACCAAGTATATTTACGAAGTATGTTTTTGTTCAGAATCTATGAATTTACCAAGTATTTCTGAAAGTTTTTAATAGTGCGTAAATTTACGAAGTATGGTTTTGTTAAGAATCTATGACTGTTTTTTTTTTTAATAGTGCGTACATTTACAAAGTATTTTTTGACTCTCTGATTATACTCCTTTAATTGACGTTTCGGCATAATGCCTTTATCAAAACATTGGAAATTATATGTTAACTACATTTTTACGTCTTTTGACTGCACAATTTAAATAACAAAGAAAAATGTTTTTAAACGTCAAATGACGTTGTACATGATGACGTCATAAATGGCGTTATATAAAATGGCGCCAAAAAAATGTAAAAATTCGCCAAAAATGAAATGACGTTAAACACTTACATATTGTATCTTAATCCTATGTTAAATGTGTGCTTTATATATTTAATAAATTGATATTTTACAATAAAATAATCATCATCATATGTAATTATAATCTACCTTAACTTATTATCATAAATTAAATAGGGTAAACTTATTTAATGACTCTTATTATTTCAATCCATATCTATGTATAATATTCAAATGATATTTGATTAAATAATCATATATACTTGCTATTCTATATATCATATACACATTATGGACAAGATAAATTGCATAAAGTACTATTAGTTTTACATCCATTTATGTTGATGATTAATATCAAATGTTTTTCACATATATTTTTTACAAGATAGTTTCCCGTAGCAGGACATCAAGTTGATTTTTTGTATTTAGTCCATTTGGTGATTGCGTTTGAAACTTCTTTATAAATTCCAATTCTTTAATAAGTCTGTAATAATGGGAACTGTCTCTTATTTGTGTTAACACTGATACACCCATATCCTGCACTCTGTGGCCTGCACCATTGAAATGTTCTGAGATTGGTTTCTCTCTTCGTAGTCGCACGTCAGCCTCGTGTTCTTTGGCACGTTCCTTTAATGATCTGCTCGTCTCTCCGACGTATACCATCTTTTGGCATTTAATACAAAATATACCGTACACCAAGTTATAAATGTTACAGTTCTGTTTTATTGCTTCGTTTGGAATGTCACTTTTTGGGTTGTTATGAAAACCTCTTGTCAACATTTTACAGACTATACAATTAGTCTTACACGATTGTGGTATTAGTTGAAAACGTTTGTTTATTTCTTTGTTTGTTTTTCCATGAACTAAAATGTCACCGATATTCCTATCTCGTCTGTATGCAACTATTGGTACGTCTGGGAATATATTTTTCATTCTGTCTGATTTATATAGTTTGTCTGTATGTTTTCGAATTATTGAGTGGATATTTGGAAGGTTGTTTGAATAAGTTATAGCTAGTGGTACTCTCTTGTTGGCTGTTTTATTTGTTTCTTTCTTCTTAAGTAAGTCTTTCCTATTTAAATTATCAACTCGGGATAGCTCATTGTTTACAAATTTATTTGGATATCCTCTTTTTTGTAGATTCTGTTTTAGTTCTTTTTTACGATGTCTGTATTTGTTTTCGTCAGAACATATTCTTTTTAAACGTATTCCTAATCCATAGGGTATTGCTTTCTTCACATTTGTTGGATGGTCTGAGTCATATTGGACATATTGATGTTTATCGGTTGGCTTTGAGTATAAATCAGTTGTTATTTTATTATCTTCTAGTTGAATTTTTGTGTCTAAGAAATCTATCTGTGTTGTGTTCCATCTTAATTCTACTTTGATGTTTTCATGTATTTTGTTAGCATAGTCGAAAAATTTCATGAGTTCGTCAATTCCATGTGTCCATAGTCCAAACCCATCATCTATGAAACGTTTATGGAATATTGGTTGTTTATTGTATTCAGATAATTGTTCATCCCATTTTCTCATGTAACAACAGGCATAATTTCTCCCAAGTTTCGATCCAATAGCTACTCCCTCTTTTTGTCTGTATTCTTGTCCACAAAATTCGATCACATTATTTTCTAAAACAGTTTCAATCATTTCAATCACCGCTTCAGTGTTGATGGTCTTAGTACAGCGTTCATTTAAAGCTTGTTTGCACGCCTCTAGGCCCTCTTTCTTTGGAATCGATGGGTATAACTTGACAACATCAAAACAGTATAAGATAATTCCTTCTGGTAATGGTGTAGTTATTTCCCTCTCTATAGCGTTTAAAAATGCTGTGGTGTCTCTTATATAGCTTGGTGTTTCTATAACATAGGTTTCTAGCTCCTTTTCTGCTACCTCTGCCATTCTTTCAGTACTTGTTCCAATGCCATTTACGATTGTTCTATACGGGTTGCCTTTTTTATGTATTTTTGGATTTCCTTTAAGTTTCCCTCTTGATGGATATTTTGGTATCAAGTATTGTTGTAATTTCTTTGAGATAATGCCGTTTTTAAATAGTTTATTTGCTAGTTGCTTCACCTTTGTGTTTGCATTGTCAAGTCCATTCCCATTAGTTTTTTCATATGATGTGCTGTCATTAAGTTCATTCCGGAGTTTTTCTACATATTCATTTGCGTCTGTTATCACTATTCCAGAACCTTTGTCTGCAGGCCTTATTATTATACTGGAATCATTTAGTAACGTGTGCAATGCTTGTTTTTCTTGTCTTGTGATATTTGACTGTCCATTTTCTTTTATGCCATTTAGAATATCATTTTTAACTGCTTCTATATAAGCATCTAGCCACTTTTCTCTACCAGGTTCAGGAGTAAAACGGCTTTCTTTCTTAATCTCATATTCCTCCTTTTCATTTTTCCTTTCTTGATTTTCATCACTATGGAAATACTCTGCGAGTCGCATCCGTCTCTCCCATTCTGCTAGGTCACTGTGTATCTTAGATAAATCTACGTGTTTTTTAGACGGTACAAAAGATATTCCTTTGGATAATAGACTTGTTTCTGCTTCTGTTAACTTTCTTGAAGACAGATTAGTAACAGTGTCAAGACTATTATTATTTGTTTCAATTGTGTCTTTTTTTGCTGGTTTATTTTCACCCTTGTTTTTAGTTCTTTTATCGTTTGATTTAAGTTTTTGTGTATCACACTCTTGCGTTTTTCTATTTTTCTTATCTTGATAGTTCATTTTATGCCCTCTTTCTTCAAAATTGCAACAGGACTCCATTGTAAACCAATCTATTTGAACTTCCCTATTCATTCTCTCATATTCAGGAAGGTATTGATGTTTGTTTTGGTCCAATTTTATATGCAGTAAAGTAAAATGCTGCATTCTTAATCTTAGGAATATTTTTCGTTTTGTTTTTACTCCATTAAGTGGTTGGAAAAGTAGTTTACTTGTAATATTTTGGTCGTCAGCAAATATGCATATTTCACTTAAAAATAGGGTTGCTGCTGCATATATTTCGGCTTCAGTTGCCCACGATTCAACTCTTCCGTCACTAAATGAATGATTTTCTATATGCTTTGTGATACTTCTATCTACGTATTCTTTGTAAACATCTTTTAAGTCCTTCATATGGTTATTAATTTTTTGTCTAACTATTTCGTGCTTGTTGTCATTGTTATATATTTCTTTTGCAATACATCTGTAGAAACAGTTCCCATCCATTTGTATGGAACTTTCTTGAAAATTGTCTATTGTTACCAATGAAGATAAAAAATCTAACTTACAGTTCAACAGCTTGTAGAATTTTTCATTCTTTTTCTGTGTAAGTTCAGCTAGCTTCCGTTTTGAAAACAGTTTATGGTCGTCATTGTTTAAATCTTCCACACATACATCGCTTCTTAGTTTGTTAATTTTCTCTTCACAAGCTACCAATGTGAGTTCCATGAGTTTCACCGACGCATCTTGTTTGATTTTTTCACACTTGTTTAGTATTTCATCGCTACAGTCTATCTGAATATTCCAGTTGATCTTGAATCCTTCTGGTACAATCCCATGTCTTACACACTTTGATATAAAATCTTTATGTGACACATAACGTAAGTATTTTTCCATCTCTTGGCTATTGCAGTCCAACACATCTTCCATTTTGTTTTTCGGAGTTAAAAAACATATAAGCTCAGTTGAATTATCCGAAGGGATATTAAAAAATTATAACTCTCTGATTATACTCCTTTAATTGACGTTTTGGCATAATGCCTTTATCAAAACATTGGAAATTATATGTTAACTACATTTTTACGTCTTTTGACTGCACAATTTAAATAACAAAGAAAAATGTTTTTAAACGTCAAATGACGTTGTACATGATGACGTCATAAATGGCGTTATATAAAATGGCGCCAAAAAAATGTAAAAATTCGCCAAAAATGAAATGACGTTAAACACTTACATATTGTATCTTAATCCTATGTTAAATGTGTGCTTTATATATTTAATAAATTGATATTTTACAATAAAATAATCATCATCATATGTAATTATAATCTACCTTAACTTATTATCATAAATTAAATAGGGTAAACTTATTTAATGACTCTTATTATTTCAATCCATATCTATGTATAATATTCAAATGATATTTGATTAAATAATCATATATACTTGCTATTCTATATATCATATACACATTATGGACAAGATAAATTGCATAAAGTACTATTAGTTTTACATCCATTTATGTTGATGATTAATATCAAATGTTTTTCACATATATTTTTTACAAGATAGTTTCCCGTAGCAGGACATCAAGTTGATTTTTTGTATTTAGTCCATTTGGTGATTGCGTTTGAAACTATTTTATAAATTCCAATTCTTTAATAAGTCTGTAATAATGGGAACTGTCTCTTATTTGTGTTAACACTGATACACCCATATCCTGCACTCTGTGGCCTGCACCATTGAAATGTTCTGAGATTGGTTTCTCTCTTCGTAGTCGCACGTCAGCCTCGTGTTCTTTGGCACGTTCCTTTAATGATCTGCTCGTCTCTCCGACGTATACCATCTTTTGGCATTTAATACAAAATATACCGTACACCAAGTTATAAATGTTACAGTTCTGTTTTATTGCTTCGTTTGGAATGTCACTTTTTGGGTTGTTATGAAAACCTCTTGTCAACATTTTACAGACTATACAATTAGTCTTACACGATTGTGGTATTAGTTGAAAACGTTTGTTTATTTCTTTGTTTGTTTTTCCATGAACTAAAATGTCACCGATATTCCTATCTCGTCTGTATGCAACTATTGGTACGTCTGGGAATATATTTTTCATTCTGTCTGATTTATATAGTTTGTCTGTATGTTTTCGAATTATTGAGTGGATATTTGGAAGGTTGTTTGAATAAGTTATAGCTAGTGGTACTCTCTTGTTGGCTGTTTTATTTGTTTCTTTCTTCTTAAGTAAGTCTTTCCTATTTAAATTATCAACTCGGGATAGCTCATGGTTTACAAATTTATTTGGATATCCTCTTTTTTGTAGATTCTGTTTTAGTTCTTTTTTACGATGTCTGTATTTGTTTTCGTCAGAACATATTCTTTTTAAACGTATTCCTAATCCATAGGGTATTGCTTTCTTCACATTTGTTGGATGGTCTGAGTCATATTGGACATATTGATGTTTATCGGTTGGCTTTGAGTATAAATCAGTTGTTATTTTATTATCTTCTAGTTGAATTTTTGTGTCTAAGAAATCTATCTGTGTTGTGTTCCATCTTAATTCTACTTTGATGTTTTCATGTATTTTGTTAGCATAGTCGAAAAATTTCATGAGTTCGTCAATTCCATGTGTCCATAGTCCAAACCCATCATCTATGAAACGTTTATAGAATATTGGTTGTTTATTGTATTCAGATAATTGTTCATCCCATTTTCTCATGTAACAACAGGCATAATTTCTCCCAAGTTTCGATCCAATAGCTACTCCCTCTTTTTGTCTGTATTCTTGTCCACAAAATTCGATCACATTATTTTCTAAAACAGTTTCAATCATTTCAATCACCGCTTCAGTGTTGATGGTCTTAGTACAGCGTTCATTTAAAACTTGTTTGCACGCCTCTAGGCCCTCTTTCTTTGGAATCGATGGGTATAACTTGACAACATCAAAACAGTATAAGATAATTCCTTCTGGTAATGGTGTAGTTATTTCCCTCTCTATAGCGTTTAAAAATGCTGTGGTGTCTCTTATATAGCTTGGTGTTTCTATAACATAGGTTTCTAGCTCCTTTTCTGCTACCTCTGCCATTCTTTCAGTACTTGTTCCAATGCCATTTACGATTGTTCTATACGGGTTGCCTTTTTTATGTATTTTTGGATTTCCTTTAAGTTTCCCTCTTGATGGATATATCCCTTAAAATGTTCGTAAATTTACGAATAATTTCTTAGTTGATGTCAAATGTGTTCTTTTTGCATTAAAAATGTTCGTAAATTTACGCACTTTTTTTTAGGAAATATACAAGTTTGATAATTCCTGTTCATGCATTTTGATTCAAGGTTAAATTTGTGTGCAATAAAAGTGAGAAAAAAAACCCTGTTTTTCTTCATTTTGCAAAGAAAAAAGGGAATATGAAAGGAAATTCCCTCATAGAATTCCGATGCATTCTTTGTGTTTTTTTGTAGTAGCGGACGAGTCGGATATTATGGCTAGCGATTCAACGCATAATCCCAAGAAACGAGTTTTTTATGAGAACCTATGTTCTCATTCTGAGAACCTAGGTTCTTACCAGAACTTATGATCCCAAATGAAATCTTGTGTTCTCATTAAAACTTAGGATATCCGAGAGAACGACGCGAAAAGCTGTCGAGAACCGAGGTTCTTGTGAAAACCTTGTATATCAAACGAGAACTTTGGTTCTCAGAATGTGAACCTAGGTTCTCATAAAAAACCTAGTTTCTTGGGATTATGCGTCGAACCGCGCCGAAAACCGTGGTTCTGAAATGAGAATATGGGTTATCGAGCGTATAATAATGTTTTCAAATGAGAACCTATGTTCTCATGAAAAACCTAGTCTCTTGGGATTATGCGTCAAACCGCTTGCCATATTCCAAACGAGCACGTTTACGCCGTCCGACGCGAAGTTCTGGGAACCTAGGTTCTCATGAGATCTATGGTTCACAAATAAAAACCACGGATTTAGTATTTAAGATGAGAACTTAAGTTTTCGTCATGAGAACTATGGTTTTCACTGTGTAATTTTGGGAACCTAGGTTTTCATGTGAACTATGGTTCCCAAATGAAAACCACGGATTATGGCAAGCGGTTCGACCCATTATCCCAAGAAACTAGGTTTTTCATGAGAACCTAGGTTCTTATTCTGAGAGCTTATTTTCTTACAAGAACATTTGTTTTCAAATAAGAACCTAAGCTATCGCCGTTTGCTGCACACTTTATGATAACTTGGGTTCTGGTGAAAACGTAGGATATCGAATAAAAACTTGGGTTCTGGAAGCCATGTGCAATCTTCAAGCGAGAACCTAGGTTCTCAGAATGAGAACACAGGTTTTCATGAAAAACCTAGTTTCTTGGGATTATGCGTCGAACCGCTTGCCATAGGATATGGCGTAGGGCAGTGCTATTCTTTCCGAGCCTTTTCGCAAGCCATGTCGGACAAGTCCAATATTTGTATGTAATAAGATTTTCTCCCGGGTGCCTTCAGCTTAATTTATGAAAATTGAATAAACAGTAGAGACGGAATCGAACATAGAAACTTAAAACATATTTAACTCACGCACAAACAACAAGTGGATACAATAATATCCACAATAATATGGGTATCAAATAATATCAATGAAAGTTTGATATCAACCAATTTACAGCGACAAGTGCAATTATTGCAGCTTTAAAAAAAATGAGATCACTATACACAAATAAAAATAAACTTGCATCCATTAAAAATCATAATATTAATTAAAATACTCCCTGGTGCAAGAGTATCAGTTGCATTTTGTTTCGGCGAAGTTCTCGTTTTGCCTCAATATTAATGTGACAATTATCGATATGCAATCAAAATATTTTTCTTTGGAACCTTGCACGTGAATGCTAAAATTAAAATAATCGGAATAGTTTCCCCTTACGTACACGTTTGCTAAACATATACTCTCGATTGTTCTTGCGCACTTGTATCATAACATTTCATTAGTGTTAAATGACACACTTCATATTTATAAACAAAATAGAATTTTGCACCCCACCTAAATATACAACTGTCACTAAAAATAACAATGACACAAGTTTCAAAGTGCTAATAAAGCAAACTGCGAAAACTCGGGTTCTTGCCAACTACTCTAATAATAGAAGAACAGCTATAAACATAAACTGATCAAGCAAAATGGCATAAACATAGTGTTTAGAAGTTGTAGACCAAACTGTTATATCGTCACGTCACCTATTTTCGACGTTCTCCTATTGTCGCCGATAGCATTTGGTGCAATATAACCTATATATCGTAACGCGAGATTTCACAGCTGACCTAGTCCGAGAAAACACAAGATTGTCACGGATGAATACACCGTGATTTCTTTTTAAAATGGACATCCGAAAGGTAAGAAATAAACAGATGAAAACTAACCTACAACAAAATGCAAATTTTGTTAATGCCCATTTTTCGTTCATGTTAATTCCTATGTTATTATAAAATAGTGTGACTTTGTTCATTATCTTACTTGTAAAATGTGCAGCAGACACAGTATGACGTCACATAGGCGCGATTTGTCAAATATTTGTCAGCATATGTAAAGCCCGTGAAAATGCGTGATATATTTCCTTATCACTCTTCATGATTTACAAAGTCTTTTTTTCAGGCTCCTCCTTCGGAAAGAGGCAGCGGCTACAGGGCCAGTTATTCACACGATGATCTGACAAATGCATTCAATATGTGTATTGAACAAGGGCTTCCTGTTGAGAGAGTTGCTAAAAAGTTCGGTATTCCGATAAACACTTTAAAGGACAGAGTTCGTGGAAAAATTGACATAGACACAGTAAAATCCGGCCCTTCCCCTTCCTTTGATATCATACAGGAAACATTGGTATGTAAGCATATTAAAACTATGGCTGAAATTGGCATGGGTTATTCTCGGCAAAAAACAATTAACCTAGCCTCTGATTATTCCATTCATTTGGGAATAAAACAACAAGGGGAAAGGTTAAGCTTGAAATAGATGTATGGGTTTTTAAGTAGATGGCCGAAGTCTAAGGTAAAACAAACTCAGTCACTAGAAAAAGCAAGGGCCAGAAGTGCCACTAAGACCACAATTGAAAACTATTTTAAAGAATTGGACAATATATTAACCAAATATAATTTGACAGACAAGCCATCCAGAATCTACAATATTGACGAAAAAGGTCTAAGTACAAATTACAAACCACCTAAACTTGTTACAGGCAAGGCCTACAAAGCACAGGCGGTGACAGCTGGTAAGTCCCAGACGGTGACCCTTATTGGTGGAGGTAACGCTTCAGGGCATCAAATTCCTCCATATTTTATATTTCCTGGTGCCCGAATGTATACAGCCCTACTAGGATCAACACCAGAAACGTATGGGACAGTGTCTGATTCCAGTTGGTCCAATACCGACATATTTTCCCATTACATAAAAATACCATCTTGATTCTAGAACACTTTTTACTGCCAACACGTGATGCAAACAACCCCATCCTGATCTTGTATGACGGTCATAAAAGCCATGCCTCAATTGGTTTAAATGAATGGGCAAAATCAAATCATATAATTCTATTTGTTCTTACGCCCCATTGTAGCCATATACTTCAAACCATGGACGTTTTGTGTTTCGGTCCGTTTGAAAATGCATGGAATGCGGTATGCCATCACCACATTAGAGTTACTGGGGAATATGTTGTAACCAAAAATGATGTATGTTGTATAAACCTTATAAACAAGTTTATGTGTAACCGGCGAAAATAGGTGACGTCACTAACACTGACATTTATTTATAGTGACCTGTAAATGGATGTGTTTACATATTTGAAGCCATTAAATAACTCAACAAAAACACTAAATTTGTGTTGGTAAGTGGTCAATTTTCCTCTCAGTTATTTAGTTTTTCAAATTGTTTGTATTCGTTATTGTAAAAAACAGTTTGTTTCATACATCGGCGAAAACTGGTGACACCAGGATACTCTTGGTATCAGGTATTCTAAACAGTATTTCAGAATTTTGCTGAAGAGCAATTCTGATTTTAAAAACTGACATTTGACATACACGTTGATTGTGCCAGAAATGCATTAATCAAATATAGGACATGTTTAAATCGAAAACAGAATAATTAAGTACTGTTCACCATCGTTTACGATCTTGCGATGTAATCCGATGTAATCCGAAACCGACAAAAAATCAGTCGCCTTCTGTCTTAGTTTCAATCGAATATTTTCACACGGTTTATTTTGTAAATACATGATTCATATGGACCAACATACGGCTGGGTAAGTACATTTTTAACAAAGAAGATATAATAAAAAAAATATTTTACACAAGTTTCATAAAGGATTTAAGGATTAATTGACTGTTTTTCGATAAATGCTCCCAAAGGTTAACCATGAAAATATTCCATAGTAAAGTCAGTAACAATTCGATGCGCATGACCAATTTCACACCCAAGTGAACCGGTGTAGCTCTACATCCATATAAAAACTTTATAGTAATTTCGAGACTCCAGAAATATTATCAGCTTAATATTTATTGAACAAGTGTATTTTATTTTATGTAAATGACCGATCTCAAATAATAGAGGCCGCTCTTGAACAATGTAATTGTTTCTTATATGTATACGAAAACGCAGGTGTTAAATGTTTCATAAGCGATAATTTAACTATTCAAAAGCATTTCATTATTTAAATAAATAAAAACATTATACAAGAAAATTTTCAATTTATCTGACCTGTCGGCCATGGGATGTGCATTGTTGCGAATATTAGATGCAGATGTTATTGGATCTTTCTTAAATCATTGTTCGGCTCTTTACAAGAACCGTGGCTTACAGTTTTGGTACACAATTGACAACATAGAAATTACAAAGCATACACGAATATAATTTTAAAAAAGCATTAATTTTGAAATCATAGACTTAAACCATTCAATGTAAAATCACTTTGCAAGTTCAACTGATTAAAAGACGCGCTCAACTTCAGATTTAGCCCTGAATTGATTATACAGAACAGAACAGAACGAATGGTGAATTCACTCTAGTATTTTGCATCTCATCGTGATCAATATAAAAAAATTCATACACTATAAAACAAAAAGCGTATATGCATTTCAACTAAGACAAACAAAGAACAAAACAGCATATACAATCATTTATTATTTCATCGAGAGTAGCGCTTTATAATTACTACAATGTCTAATGATGATTTAGGTGCAAAAGTGTATTATTTATAGCATTTTCAAGATATATTTAGTTATTTCTAAATATCTATGTACTTTATTCACTTCTAGTTGATTGCACACGACATTCACGTTTTATCAATTTAATTCCATTATAAAATTGACAAAAAAACTTTATAACTTTAAACAAAGAATTGTTTTTCATCTACACACTGTACCGCGGTGGTTTTCCGATAACTTGTTTGGTCGTGTAGTGTTTTGGTCGCTCTTTATACACTCAAACCAGTACAACAACATTTAATGTTATAGCACAATTGTTGTCTAGTAAATTTATCTCGCGAGTTTTTATCTCCTGAAATTCTTTCCATTTTTATGAGCGTTTATATGTTATTTTTTCTATAAATCCAGTCAATTAAACAATATTCAATCGCACTAAAATGCGTCTTTTATTAGTTGTGTAATTCGTTAACAGAAATTCTGCTGCCGTTGCGAATAATTTTACAAAAAAACAACGCTTGAAAACCTTTGCAAAACGGAATGAATATCGTGTCGTGTCGTGTT
Source organism: Dreissena polymorpha (assembly GCF_020536995.1). Lineage (NCBI taxonomy): Eukaryota > Metazoa > Mollusca > Bivalvia > Myida > Dreissenidae > Dreissena > Dreissena polymorpha. Next base: position 39,854,489 of record NC_068360.1, read on the forward strand.
AAAAGTACTTATTTGCAAGTCACCAATTGCGCTATTTAACGCTAAAAGGAAACATCGCATACATTATAACACAACAAAATACCTATGAGCTGTACATGAAACACGTTACACCACATGACCGTAATGTTGTTATGTAATGGTGATCTATTAATAAAATATACGTGTGACTAATCTTATTAAAATTAGGCATTGGTCCCCTACACTTATTTGATGTGAATTTTTGAAATCATATTCGGCTTCACAAATACAAATCACACATACAAGGGACACAAATGAATTACAACACAAATCTGCTTTTACGTTTGATGTTTAAGTACAACTTCGATGACATTAAATGAAGTCTTCTGGTAAATTTGCTAAAGACCTATTCTAATATAGTTTAGCACATTTGCCACGTAATTTCGATATTCTAACTTTATGTTGTATTTTCCTTATCAAGATGCTCTTGTTTGATCTATGAACGGGCAGAAAGACCTTTTCAATGAAGATAACTATTCTACTGTGACACCACCAAAATAGGTTAACATTGGTGCAAAGTTGTATCAACAAACGTCACTGAATGGAGATGTTCGAGATTGGAAAACAAACATTTTCGTGCTAGTTAATTCTCTTTCTCAATCTTTGAATTACAAATGACTTGTGTAGTAAATTAGCCAAAAGGCTCTTGTGTAAGACAAGACCTCATATGGGTACGAAATTTGGGGCAATTTAATTAAATCCGTTAATGCCATAGATCTTTAGAGTCCGGGAAAAAAGAGAATACATCGTTGGTGGCGAGATGGAGAAAGTTTATCCGGTGAGGCTTTGAAAAAGAAAATAGGGCGAGCTTTAGCGAGCCCTATTTACTTTCTCCATCTCGGAACCAAGCATGTTTTCTGTTTATCCTGCTTCACGTTAACTTATGCCGTTAACACATTTTATCAAAGACAAATGATTGATTGACATAAAATAATTATTTTGGTCGGGCCTCCTATATGTACACAGCATTCCGTACGACCGAATAACTATCGATTGTGTCACGTAAAAGATAGTTCCACATTAAACTGTTCCTTTTAAACATTTCCTATTGAAAATATGAGAATAAAAAAAGGAATCGAGAATGTGATACTTTTTCTCGGTAGAAATTTAAAAAAATGCAACAGCAAAACAAAAACTCAATTTTCATTTACCTCAATTACAACTTGAATTCATTACTAATAATATAACAATAAAGTTACAACGATATTCACTTCCATTTTCTGTTCTTCCTTCTCTTTATCGAAATCCATTTTCCGTTCTTCCATCCCTTTAATGCACTGTAGTTTAAACCACACTATTTTTGATAGTGTTTGTATCGAATGCTTACCACTCTCAGACTCTGAGTCTTACCCGAAACAAGATTTACGAAATCGTAATCCTGTGGGAACGAGTTATTTTATTCCTTAAAAACGGCTTTCGAAGTTAGCAACTAGGCAAGACAAACACACAATCCGAAATGCGTAATGGATTCGTTCATGCTTTAAATAATATATAACTGTTAACAACCGCCATGTCAAAATTGTCCCTAAAATCCAAAAAGTCTTGCTTAAACTATCTAGTATGGTTGGTCAGAGAAATGACGTCACACTAGGGTCGTCATCAACTGCGAAATCAAGTAAATGAAAATGAAAAATACGGAAAGCTGGTTCGGTAATATATATTTAAGAAGAAACAAATATGAACATGTTATCAAACGATAACATGCATGATGCGACTCAATATATTTCAAAGGTCAAATCTTCGAACATGTTAATCGGCGCGTAGGAATACGTACTTACGTTAGATCGCGGTCACGCGAGGTACTTCAAGATATCAACTAGTTTATTCAACCCTGCTTTATTAGGTCAATATTTGCAACAGAGGCAGGAAAAACATTAATAGTATGTTACTTATAATGTGGCCTAGTTTGGTATGTGATCTTAAAATATAACCTTGTCTTAAAACAATATTAAAATAGAAACGTAATGGATGAAAAAATACAGATCCTGAAAAACTTAAAAGCTCGTTTTTGACATTAAACCGTTAAGTATGACATTGTACTTGAAGGCAGCTATCACACTGTCTGATATTAGTTACTTTGATTTGTTTTATACATCAGCTAAATATAGCTCGAAAAAGCTCTGTTGTAATGTTAAAGTACAATTTTTTACAGTGACCGTAAACAAACTTTTTTGTGAAACTTACCGCCTGGCATTGGTTAATATATGTGCACATTTGTTTTTAATTCCGTTAAAACATGAGGAAATTATAGCTTGAGCAAACACACTTTCAGTTTTAACATCCCATTTGACCGTTGAATATGACTTTGACAGAGCAACTTCTGGTCATATTTTTATTGGTTTAAATGTGTGCAAAGTTATTTTCAATTTCGTCATTTTATGTTGAACAATGTTTAGCTCGGACAAGTCATTAAAAGCTATTTGTAAAACAATATTACCTTGAACCGTAACTTTGACCTTAAAATAACCAAACACACTTGGTAAGCAAGTCGTAAAATAAAAGCGTAAGTCTTTTACTTTCATAAAACAAAGTCCCGACACTTCCTTTGGGGAGGTGTTTTATGACAACAGATGTGTGATATGACAGTGCATGGCTGGGCGCACAGTATAATGGACGGAACCTAACAATCAAGCAAATTGAGTCATACAAAACAAGGGAATAAACACTGTTATAGGATATGTAAGACAAAAAGATAAACAAAAATATATAAAAAAAGGAATAAAATTACCTTTCCTTCACGGCCCTTTCCTTCATGTAAATGTTGCCAGGCATTTGAAAAATATCATCGAACTTGTAATAAACAATTCCAGCAAGTGGAATCAATAAAAATTTAAAAGGCGGCCTAAAAGAAGTAAGAGAACCATAGAATAAAGCTACATAGATATACAAATACAAAATGTATATGAAAAGCAATTGAACCTCGCATAACAATTGCACACATGTGATATACTAAGTAAAATCGACTTTCATGAATGACGAGAAGTAACTGCGCCAGTTCAATATTTTATTGTAATAAGACAGTTGTCTCCCATGTTCCATTAGCTTTAGGAAATAATGAAGAGCCAAAATAGGACATGTCTAAAATTTAGAAACATTAAACATTAAACGCGCAAAAGCAACATTGGAAACATATTAATATAGGTAACACATACTCAAAGTACAATATTGCAATATTAAGGTTTCCCGCGATTTATTTTACGATCATTGCCGATTTACAATGATCGGCTATTTCCGAGTGATGCATTTTATTTTTTTCAAACTTCGAATTTTGATATATGTTTACGTAATTCCTTTTGAATACATTATTTTCACAATAAATATTGACTTTGATCCAAATATCATCTGAAAAATACGATTTTGCGATTTCTTCAAAGATCGACGAGCCTTTTTACCTGTTTACTTATGGATATCTAATTTAAGCATTAATGTGAAATTGTCGTGGTCGAGTGGTTAAGGCGATGAACTAGAAATGTTTTGGGATCTTCCAGCGCAGGTTCGAATCCTGCCGACATCGCATAATTTTTGCGACGCGTTTCATTTCTTTTCTAACGTAATTTGATTTAATATAGCATATAAGCTATGTTTATTGTTAAATATGTTGAAATTTTTATGCACATCCTTCAATTTTTAAAATTAAAACAACGTTATGGCTGAATTGGGTGATTTACTGCTGAAAATACGAATGATGCATGTTGCATTTTTATTTTTATTCCAATTTTTACTTGGTTGAAATCACTTACATTTCATGGCGCTCTTCCATAGAAAAAAATTGTAAAAAAATAAACGTCTGTAAAAGAATACTTATTTCCTCTTGTTAAAACTTTAAACACCTTTACTGCATCTGTACACACCAACTGCATTCCCATATTTAGAAATTTGAATGAATTATGGAACTTTTATATACCCCAGGGGTGAAAATAAACTGGACAAAAGCCGAGCGTGGGGGTGGTTTTGAAAAAAATCGGTATATTTTTTTAAAAAGGATGGAAAGCATACCTACAAATTTGCAGGTAGTTCAGTGAAATGATACTGATTAAGAAAATAATTAATTAGATTATATTTGGATATGTGCCCATTAGGGGTGCGCTACCTTAAATATTTTTAAATAAACAGACAATAGTGATGGTGAAAGTCATAAATGTTATCACTGTAAAGATATTGAATAAACTTGCACAAAAAAACAATGATAAAAGATATGTACATCATTGACACTTAATGAAATAATGACAATACTTTTTGGATTTGGTTGAAAATTCAAGGAAAGAGATTGTCCACATAAAGAGGAAACTTCTCTTTACCATGTAAGTGAAAGGCGTGCAAAATAATATTGTAACATAAACAACTAACAACACATTCACTGATTTCAGAATGTAAATGTTTATCATACATTGCATCGGTCTTGAAAATACTATAAACCATATATACACTCATGACATTGCTTTTAACTTAATGAAAAATATATAATAAAATAACTGAATTGCACAATTAATGTATTTAATCGTACATACTGATTTCATAACAAACATGGACTAGGTATGTTAGTTGCAGGGCGAAAATCTTAATTTGAAGCGAAATGTGTATATTAAACAACAATAAAACTCAATAATCGGTTTAATAATGGGTAAAACAGTTTGGTTGGCGACATTGACAGTCTGACTTTAATGTCCAAAAGGGCTTGGAGAAAGACTTCTTCTAAGAACATTTCACATGGGAAGGAGGAAAAAACACTGTCGTGACTGTGTGTGATTAGAGCATTGGAAACTGTGAAACAGAATCAATAAATAAAGATTGAAAAGAATCCGAACTGGAAAAAGTACTTATTCCAACATGGATGTATTGTTCCGTCTTCATTACTTCACAGAGAAGGAAAAATTACATCCATACAGCTGTACCTCCAAGCTCAGTTCTTCATTAATCACAACATGCGGAGCGAGGTACGGATGAACAACGCAGCTGATGGATGATCGATAGGATACAAAGGTGTTGAACAGGTCTTCAGAATATTTGAAATGTTATACAGTTCTCTAATGACCTGGCCCTCATAGGTTTTACCTTGATGAGAATGAAGTTGCTCAATGACTGAATAGAATCAAATACAATATAAAACAAATGTTTGAACAAGGTTTCAGTAGCTTTGGTCGTCCTCTTGACATAAAGGATAAAGTTGTTCGTCATAACCAAATCATCCTCATTCATACAGCAAGTCAATGAATGTGTTGTTCTCTACTACAAATACTAAATACGCCAACAAACTACACGAACAATGTTGTAAACATTTAGTTTGTTATCTATCGCCAATGAAGCACTTATGTAGTAATTGAAATATATTCAGTAAAAACAAAACAATTTTGTTTAATGTTAATAAATACAAACTTTTACAATTACTATTACTATTTATAATGACCAATATCTGTACGCCCTGAGGCAAACACAAGCTTCCAGATTCCGCAAACTTTTCTGTTCACATTATCTTCCTATGAACCAGGACACACAACCCGGTCGATTACTTCCGCATGATTATAAACGGTTACTTGATAATGTCTGGAGTCGATCAATTTTTATTTCAAACACTTGACTGGTTTACATTGAAAATAAAATCATTGGGTACTGTTTACAAGTGTATACAATCGGGCAATGTAATCAGAAACCGCCCAATTATCACGTGGTTTCCAAGGTCCAATTGATATGTTCCCACGGTTTATTTTGTAAACAAGTGTTAAACATTGACCAACAAACGGTCGGACAAATACATACAACAATAATGTTTTACAGTTTCAACAAATAAGATGTTATAAACACAATATATACAGGTTTGATATGTTTTTAAGGGTTGATTGCAAATATGGCGGTTGTTGCTACTGAAGTATAACCATGAAAACATTCCGTAGTAAAAATGATGTAGGTAGTCGGTGCGCATGACAGATCGCTTTACATATGCCATACATGGATAGTATACTACACTAATTAACTGACTTAAACTTCTGAGTGGCAAGACTTGTTTTGTTATGTATTTCTAGGGTTTTTATAAATGTTTATTGTTCTTTCAAAAGGTTAAATAACTATTCAATGCTGCCTCACATCACCAATTTTGAGATGCACAGGAGACGACGGACAGAAGTTTGCTGTAATAGAGAAATGCATGTCTGGTACGTCTACCAAGCTGCAAGTTACCGGTGTGCGGGATATAAGAAGGTTCTGAAAGAGAGGCCTTATACTCTGACCTAGCAGACCCAGCTTTTGAGTACATTCGATTACATGATCAAGATCTGGGGTTCCTGTGATGGTTCACTGACTTTCCAATATGTCAGTATAATCAAATAACAACTGTCATGCATTTGCCCTCTCGGAGTACTCTGTAAGTATCGCGTTGTTATCGATAAAACACAACCCCAGAAAGCTGTTTTGCGTAAAAGAGTACCCGGCAAATTCGTTAACTTGAACCAAAGCAAATATGCCTCCATCATAGCTGGTAATAGTGTAGCAGCTGGGGTGAGATTACCATTACTCTACATATTTTTCGGTCAGCGTTTTAAATATGAATTCATTGGTTGTGTATTTCTCAGGTCAGTTAGATCAGTGACATAATACAACTGGTCAAATTGTGAGCATAACTCAAAAATAAATCTCATCCAGGATGAACGAAAGAATCTATGTTACATAGCTTTGAGTTCTCCCACCCACGAACGTCGCACATTACCCAATAATGGGATTGTTTTATTTTCGGACCATTCATATTTTTGTTTGAAGTGTAAGGAATGGGTGAGGTAGCACCCAGGTGAACCGGTGCAGCTAAACATCCATAGATATATTATATAGTAATTCGAGACTCCATAAACATTATCAGCTAGTATTGATTGAACGCTTGTATTTTATTTTAGGTAAATGACCGCGTCTATAATAGGGGCAGTTGGCACATTTATTGGACAATATCATTGTTTCTTGTATGTGTACGAAAATAAAGGTGCTAAATGTTTCATAAGCGATATATTTTTTTTAAATACTTAGAAATTTGCTTAACACTTTGCTCGTTGTCAATATAATTAATTGAAACTGTGTACACGTTTTGTTGAGATAATGTCCGTTTTTGTCTGTAATGTCCACGATTTTTTCCTTGCTACAGCCCCTTGAACAATATGTGACATTACGTGATATACTACAATAAACTTTAAATCATAATAGAGTTGATTTAACCGTCTTTGAAAGTTAAAAGCATACCTAATCTAACAATAATCAATTTCAGTTTAGTTACAAAATTGACACCATTGAAATGACAAAGAAACAACAAATATTATCAAAAATCATTAATTTTGGAATAATCGCTTTGAACCATCCAATTTAAAAATACTTTCCGCGTTCAACTTTTTGAAAGACGCGCTAAACCTCACACTTAAATGTAGCCCAGAACTGATTACACAACACAAAGCATATATAAATTTTAACCTTATGTTTTAAGCCATACAATTAATTTTTTTCACCAAAAAACCTCATCTCATCTTTCACTACCACCATCACCTACTCTATTCGATCATCTACGATTGTAAATAGCAAAACGTCGCCTGCAACTATTTACAACGAACTAACAGTTTAAACTTAAAATTGCGTAAACAGTTAAACAAGTACATCAGGAAATTCAGAGAAAAAGAAAACATACTCCAGTATATCAAAACAAAACATACGCATTCAATACAAACAGAACAACAACTAGATTTAGCTCCCATCATATCAAACAAGGGAACCGAACAGCAACAATCATGTGCCTCTGATCAATAATGAAACTCCAGAAACTTTATCACGAGAGATAGTATCGTTCGCTTGTTTTTACTTAATATGGCCAATGCATCCTTCAATACATTACAATACGTAACACACGACATTGAAAATGCACACATGATAAAAACTCGGATCACTGTTTAAGAACTGTCATTGTAAAACATTGGCTTTTATAAAAGTTGTAAGGCATGCCAAACGTCTGTCCACAAATGGTCACAAACAAGACAGTTACGCCGAAACCTGTGCTGGGAGTACAAGCCATCAATTACCAACTTCCAACATGAGCTTATATCATAGGGTAGATGCACAAGTTGTGGACACTCGATACATCTGCACTCAAGATACGTGTCTGCGAAACGAAAGTTCTTTGCTTGCATGTTAAAGTTTCAGACACGAAGTTCATAAACTGTGGCGCAAGTTAAAAGTTCTTGAAAATTAATCATCGTTTACTTTATCTATGTTTTACTAATTTATATATCATACATATATTTGCATAATAAATATACCGTAATTATATATGAATACATAAATAAATGCAAACCACGACATATTTGGCAAAACGAAGCATGTTACGCTCACCAGTAAAACCAATTACAAAACAGAAGTTTAAGTAAGTAACTTACAAGGGAGTTAACCATCAATACACGGATTGATAGCAAGTTTCTTTTTAGGTTCAAATATTTATACACATCCGCAGCGTAATTGTTTGCAGAAAACTGTATTAAGTAGTAATGGGCAATGTGTGAGGTTGAGCTCTCTAAAACCGGTTTAAACTCCAATGCTTAGCATTGACCGTTCCAAAGCGGTGACCCCAGCTTTATTCTACTATGTGTGTATGTTGTTTCGTATTGTGCCGTACTGATTTTGCAATTGTTTTCTTGACATCTATAAAGGACATCTATAAAGGACCACGAACGTGTGTATACTAGGAATGCAATACTTCTGGAACAACTGGAGTTTCACTTCTTTATTTTGTATCATTAATGATTTAAATGCACTTCTGTGAGTTTGAATTATGTTTTGAAAACACCGATTGTTTAGAAATGTCACATTATCAGTCAACTGTTTTGAATTTTAATGTATTTGAGTGCTTTAAGACAGTGATGATTTTTATATGTGTTGTATTCAGTTGATGTTACTTTGTAATGTGTGCATTTTTAAGTTTACCTACACAAAATAAAAACAAAAAACAAAACAATCATGCATTCCATTCAACATCATATGTTGTGCAATTTAGACTGTTTTTTTATTATAACAGATAGAGCCGTCTGTTTGAATAAAAATAATTGATGTTGGTGGAAATCGAATAAATATGGGATTCAGTATTCGCATGCTACCAATAAATTTAAGTTATTTCCGCATGTGTATCATCAAATAATTACGATGGTAAAAATACAAAGTTACCCTATTACGATATTCAAAGCATGTCAATGTTTATTCGCAATGTCCTTAATGCCTTCAACATCAATGTCGCACTCGTAAGTGATACCTGATAATAATAAACATATCTCTAAACCAAATTCGTGTATAAACAGGTAAACAATTGACACAATTGTACGTTTACTTGTTTACGGGTTTATTGCATCTAATTGTATTACAATTTAAAAGAGGATAAAGAAAACAAACAAAAACGTTTTACACACAATATATTACCATTTACAAAAGCCACCTCAAAAGTGAGGTTTAAATGAAACGTCCGAAATGCGAAACGTACCTTTTTAAAAGATGTTCTTAATGATCAAGTATCAAAGTAATGAACAGAAATACTGAATGGAGTTACACAAATGAAAGGGGCCGTTCAACTGTGTAGATAACATTTCAAAACCACTGACGGCAGATTTTAACATCGATTTGACTTTGTGCTGTTACAGCTTAGATTTTTCAATAAATGTGTCGATGCGGTAGCCTAAGACATATTCATCGCCCCTGTCTGTGTCTGTGTTATCTTTGACGTAATCTTGAGTGTGTAATTGCGCCATTTCTTTTCAATTGCGCAGGGTTTATAATATTGTTTTGATCTGTTTCACTCACAAAAAATTTACAATAATCGGTGTACACGGTAACCTTATATTTTGTGTCTGTTTTAGGGCTTTGTGCAGTGTTTAATGCTTTTGTATTGTCTCTACTGTTATCTCGCTGTGTCAGACAGTTTGGACGTTTTTCACCTACGTTATGTTCTATCCGACTAGTGCAGCAAAGATTAAATTGCATTTTTTACTCGGATAAACCAATGGACGAAATTCAAAGGTAATCAACTTGATTAGTTTAAATAATACATAGAGAATACTTGTTGGATTTGGTGGAATATCGATTTAAATCCAGGGACTGTCAACCACGACGACGAAGAAAAGAAAAGTTCTAAAATACAGTATTTTTTACAATTATTAGTTTATATTGATTAAAATACCACGACTGGTATATTACATGTATTGAACAAAGTTGTTAAGTTTTCATATTTTCAGTTTATTCGGTAATAAATTTTACTGGGTATGTCTACCAGGTAACTACCAGTTAACTGTGAATAACGCCAGTAGATTGATCATCATCGTCACCTGGTCAACCCAGGAATGCAAATCGTGCATGCGTAGTGAATTATATATATATATATATTATATATATAATGAACAATCTACTTGCGTTATTTATAGTGTGATTATCGTTATGTCATCTATTTTCGCGATGTACGTTCGATTTCACATCGCGAAATTGTATTACCGAACATACTGAACATATGAACTTTTTTCAAGTAATGTAATATACCAGTCGTGAAATTTTAATCAATATAAACTAATAATTGTAAAAAAATACGGCATTTTAGAACTTTTCTTTTTTCGTCATTCGCGGTTGACAGTCCCTTTAATCCACGAGTAATCATAGACAATTATATTTTTTGGGATCACGGCTGAATTTAAATCGATATTTCACAACATGCAACAAATTGTCTTAATATTTTATACTTACAAATTATTATTTAAATAGTTTTGCCATCACGAACAATATAACAACCCATTGGCTTCCCCGAACTTTTTTTACATGTATGTTCAAGGGAAGCGTATCCGTATGTATTTATAAAAATTCAATGCCGAGTAATCGCCCTTGGTAACATTTGGGGGGGGGGTCACAATGTGGAAACCAAAGATATATAAAAAATAGTTCCGATCAAACACTGAAAGTTATCGGTAATGTTCACTGTTGCTGTTTTTTTCACTGTTTGAAACAGTGAAGTATCAGTTTGAAATCAATGATATTTCTCAATAAAGTATCGGAAAGCATAAAAATATAGGCGTATATTAGGTGAAATTTTACATATACATTTCTTACTAAAAATATGTGTTTTTGATAACGTTAATACTAAAAGATTTGTGATTGTTATAAAGTTCATACTAAATGATATGTTATTTTTATTTAGTTCACACAAAAGGATATGTGTTTTTGTTATTTAGTTCATACTTAAAGAATGTTTTTTCATTACGAAGTTCATACTTATTGATATGCGCTTTTCGATTTAGGTCACACTAAAACATTAGCACATGCGCATTCGTCTCAAGATAGTTATTTATGAAGCAATTATTAACCAAACTGGGTTATAAGGCAAATGATAATATCTGGAAAACGTTATCTGTGCACATCTTAACCATTTAAGACAAAACTGTCGCCGCTTTATGTGTTTCTTTTTATCAAATAAATGCCTTAAAGAAACACTAAGCTGTGTAATTGCGACAAGCGTATATTTCGAAATGCACCGCAGTTTGAAAAAAATAGAACCTAGCGTTATCGATTTTGAAAAGTCCTCAATCAAGATAAATATACTATGCCATTGGAATCCCGGTATAGGTATAAATATATATATGATAAACTCAAACAATGGTTTAAACATAGATAATTATAAATACACACGGACATAAACTCCAACAATGGTTTAAACATAGATAAATACAAATACACTTGGACATATCGATACTTGGGGAAAAAATAGAATATATATATATAAATGGATATACCGCTACCCAGTGTAATCCAATGCTACAGGGGCGGTTTGCATCATCGTTTTTTTTTTCAAGAATACAGCTTGCTTTGTGTATTCAACATACTTTAGTACATCATTTGTCAATTAATAAAAACATGTCATATTGATTGGGTTAACATTGGCATAATTACTAGATAATGTCTAAAGTATATAACCATAGTTTTGTTTTTCTGGAAAGTATAGTGTGTTGGGATCTGTAATCTGCATGTAAGAATTTATATTCTACAAGTTTTCTAACTGCATGGCGCTTTAGGAAGTTATAGTTATTTTTATATGGTGATTCAAAAAGCATCGAACAATACAATAATAAATATATTTAATTCCAGTTCTCTGTTATGCTGTTAAATCATATTTCTATTGAAAAGAGACAAATGCTGATTTACGTATGTGTGTGTTTTCTATTGATAATGTGGATTAAGTCTGGCCGGCCTTTAAACGATTTTAAACCCCCAGTTACTTCCATTTACCGTACCACAAATATTGTTAATAAATTAAATATTGGCATACACTGACTTCTTTTGTTTTTCGCCGCCACTGTAAGAGCTCAAGTTAAATAGTGTCATTGAGTCTTTTGTGACATTGGTATGGGTCTCCAAGAGGGATTGCTTAATAAGTGAATACTTGCTAAATGGGGCTCTTGAAAGGGAATGCTGACTTAACGAGTACTTGCTAAATGGGGGACCTGAAGGGAATGCTTACTAAACGGGTACATGCTGAATGGGGCTCTAGAAGGGAGTACTGACTAAATGGCGACCTGCTTAATTGGGGCTCCTGAAGGGAATGCTGACAAAACGGGTACATGCTAATTGGGGCTCCTGAAGGGAATGCTGACTAAACGGGTACAGGCTAAATGGGGCTCCTGAAGGGAATACTGGCTGAATGCGCACTTGCTTAATTGGACCCCTGAAGGGAATGTGGACTAAACTGATAAAGGCCTAAACTAAGAAAACACGTTTTTTACGTATGCGATATTTCAAGATGTTCATGTTTGAACCCGTATGATAGTTGTAATGTTTTCCACATTGATCGTTTTTATTTAAAGGCTTGATTTTTAATTTGGCCTTCCAACATAAAATTTGAAAGCATGAACAATTGAGATTGCAAGCATCGTTTATAACATGGTATTATGTAATTTTAAAAATAAAAATTATTCTTTATTCGTTTAAATAGCATTAACATAATTCTTGTTTATATAACGTTATTTTATGTACCGAATTACCTTTTTTGTTTTGTTTTAAAGGTACCTTTTCACTGAATAAAAAGCTCCAATGAAAATAAGAATAAAATTAAAGGAAGAAAAAAACACTATCAACTGGGCTCGAATCACTGACCCCTGAAGTAAAAGTCTAACACTTAGTTCGCTCGGCCATCTGTGCTAATACAGTGAGCGATGTATTTTATACATGAAATGAAAAGATCCCTTTAATACGCCTGAACAAAGTACGCATTGGAAAACACATTACGCTGGACAATATATGCTGCAAAGTCAATAAGTTCGTTGCAAAAATAATTATCGACGTTGTTTAGCATGATCAAACAGCGTAAGCATGCACTTGCGCGTGATCATGTCGTGCACGAAGTATAAACCACTAATTGTCAATATAAATATTGAACTTGGTTATTCGGTTACTGCCGGGGCTTTAACCTTGGGCTGTTGTGATTGAAATATGCTGTGTTTGCAGGTGGCGCTTATTCAGTGGCGCTATTTTTTTCATACGTATTTTGCAACGAAATCTACTGGAATATTCCAATGGAAAACATGTTCCAATTCATACCTGATTCAGCAAAAACATGTTTTTAACTTGTGGAACCAGTATTCAAGTACGATTAGAGCTGGCACTTGAGATTTGTTTGTTTATTCTCTATAGGAACATGATGGCTATAAAAACCGCAATGCATTCTAAGATTGTGTCACACTAGCGTTGGATTTACTCAAGGATTGAGGAATAAAAAATGGATAAACTACTCGGATTTATGTGCGCGGTGTTGTTGGCCAGGAATGCAGGTGTGGATATTTTTTTAATGGATTTATTGAAATTTGTGTAACAATGATTTTTTTTTTAAATAAATGTGCACTTATTTGCTTAAGAACTACATTTATTGTTTATTCAACGACAGCGTTTAAGTAACTTGAAAATGAACATAAGCGCTTGTCTGGCTATAAAAAATCATTTACGGCAAGTGTTTTAAAGTAAGATTTTGCCATCATAGGTTTTATGTTGATTTGTTTTATATAGAGCTTAATGATCTTAATTAAAATTGTAGTGTTCATAAACATTTGTTTCGGAATTAATTAAACACACGCGATATTTATTCTAAATAACAACCGTTTTAATTTACCAAATTATATATGCGAGATTGTACGAAGATAATATGTTTATTTAACTCGTGTACCCGAATCTTCATTAATTGATTTGTTGATTAAATAATTTATTTTTTATATTAAATGCTTATATATTAATCAATTATACAAATTAATAAAATGCATATCCATTTTATATTGTTCGCGAGAACAAGGTTTGCGTTTATTGGTTTTAGTTTATTCTGTTCTTATAATAACTATATGTGAATTGATTGCGCATTTTTTATTTCATTAGTGATACTAAAAAGCATAATGTGGTACTCCAATTTATATTCAGAATTGTTTCAAAGATACTTGACAAATCTTTATTAAAATATATGAGGATTAATGTGTTTGCAAACCTGTGTGATCAATATGCCGTTGGAATAAACAGACTGTGGAATTAAAGTTGTTGGATGTATATATATGTGTACTTCGTTGTATTCGCGGTTGAAAAGGTAATTTTTTGTTACGGATACATGGTGTCGCACTGGATTACTCAAATTGTGGTCTTTGAAATCTCTCGGACTATTATAAATATCTTTACAAACAATAGATTATATATTTAAACTATAAGGTTATTATATTGTGCTTAATATGTCTTGTGAAAGCAGGGATGTAGGTTACTTATCATTGGTACGTTTTTAATTCACAAAACAACAAGCTCGTGGAATGCGGGAAATAAAAAAAATGCGATGTTAATTCACATTTTAATGACACTGTAGGCAAATAATTTCATTACGTTTTATATTTTTAATTTAACGTGTTCTTAAATAATGTCAATATTTCATTCAATCGGGCGATAGAGAATACCTCAATATTTTAATGGGCTAATTTAAATATCGTAAAGTATAGACCTTACTATTTTAAAATAAATCAAAACTATGTATTCATACATTTGTTTTTTAAATAAAAGCTTTGAAAGTGCATAACAAGTTGATGACTATTTGTTAAAAAATATTCGTTGAATAATTGGGTGAATCGCAGACCAAAGAACGGGTTTTAGTCCCTTCATAATGAATTAGAATGGCATAGTTTGGTAGCGCAAGCTTCTTTAACTCAATGATTAAAGTTCTATTTGTAAATATATTGAATACAATTATTGTTTAATGTATTCATAATTAACTAAATTGAATTCCATATTCCATATTGAAACAAGACCTCTCTTAATGCCACACTCATAAATGGACTAATAGAACTACGCCAAATTAAACATATAAAATCATGAAACAATTAAAATATTATTTCAATAGGGTTTATTAATTTGCTGTCATATTCATATAGTTAATGCAATGCCTATTTTATATTGATTTTCAATGGCATCTGTAATATTTTTTAAAGATTTTTTTTTAACTAATTAATTCATACTGCAAACAAAATGTAATTGGAAGCACATTTAGAGCCCCTGTTCAAATAATAAGTTGAATATAGTTTTATGTTTGTATGGAGGTAATTAAATGCACGGGATGTTTATTCAAAAGTTGTATCTTACAATGAAACCGATTGCACAAATACATTTCAAAAATGAAATAAACAGTACATGTAGTGCATGCTGTTGTTATTGTTGTTTGGTATTTTGTATGTTAGATATATATAAACACACGATTTTTGCAAAAAGTATTCTCAATATTTGTTTCGGAATTAGTGATGTGAAACGTCACACCTATGCGATGGGGTAAAACTAAAAAAAACATCTAAATTTTATCTCCGGTATGTGAAACAAAATTCCCTTTTAACACACAACTCCTTTGTAACTTTTTCATAGATATTCCGTATAGTTTTATATTCTTCTTACCGCCTCATTTATCAGCTTTTTTTCAAATCAAGTCTGATAAACCCGTTGAATCGACATATGACACAATTAAAACAAACGTCATCAAATATTTCTCACTTACAATTAAAACTTTCGATAAAACTTGTGATAACCAAGTATGTCTAGGTATATGATGTTGTGAAAATAAAACGTAATCGATCAAGGCCTTTTCTAGTGGATTACTACCATTGATAATGCATTAATATAACGCACATTTCATTACACCAACATTAAATGAAATGGTTAAAGTAACATAAATACTCAAAATCAACAAATATGTCTTAAAATATTTCTTAAAATTAAGTTCACCCATAAACAATCAGTGAAGGAGATACACATTGCTCAATTTTATCTTTTTATGGCACAATATATTCCATCTTAATTTCCTGCAACGATATAAATGGATACGACACATGAACACTCACTTGGTACATGAACATGTGCTGAATATATTGTCCCACCAAAAAAATAAAGCGTTTTGTTGCGTGTTAAATCTATGTTACCAGACCACGTCTAGCGTTGAAATTTTGGCTATTGCTATAAGGAATATTGATGTTTTATGTGTTTACTTTATTTTCGCTATATTGTACGAAATATTATATTACGAAATATTAGTTGATTTTTAGTGTGTATGGGCTTTAAAGAAGTGTGCAACTATTCCAACGCAGCAGGGATAGTCTTTTAATGCAAAAGCTTTTTTGACATTAAATATCTCAGTCTCTTAGACAGTTATAAATTCGCTAACGCAAAATGTAGTCCCTTGTACAGCCTACGTTCGTGTACATTTTCCTGTTAAAGAAATGTAAAGTTGAGTTGTGAATATAGATATCTCAGGACTATCAAATTCCATCAAGTTTCAAAGGTTTATGTTTAAAGATTTTTGTATAAAAATATATTTTTAATTTATGAAAAATACTGAAATTTGCGAGATTTATAATACATTTGAATAAGCGACCGCCAATTTTTTAGTACTAGCTCATAAAACACACATATGAAATAGAATATTGGACATAAATATTAAATAATAATTGTTTTATGTCTTCACAATTTATTAAATTATCGGTTCCATGTTGAAACAAATGCCACTGAAAGTGCCAAACGTGTCACACTTATAAACGTACTCATAAAACAACCTACAATTGCATTTAATGCATATTGCAGTCATATTTATATATTCGATTCAAGTCTATTTCACATAGAATTATAGTATACTCTTCAATAATATTGTGTAAAGATGGTATTCTCTCGGAAGAAATCAATCATACAGAACAAAATCCAAAATGTCTTAAGAAGTTAAATTTGAAGCTCCAATTCAAATAATAATTCAGTATACATGTTTTAGTGTATGTGAGGATGTAAACGCCCTTGGTGTTTAATTTCAAAAACAGTTACTTAAAAATGAA
Organism: Dreissena polymorpha; assembly: GCF_020536995.1. NCBI lineage: Eukaryota > Metazoa > Mollusca > Bivalvia > Myida > Dreissenidae > Dreissena > Dreissena polymorpha. Next base: position 39,871,861 of record NC_068360.1, read on the forward strand.
ACACATTTCACAAAGGTACTTTGAAAATTAAATTTATATGACATTAAGTAAATTTTGTTGTCGTTTTTTTCGTATTGTGTCGGTAAGGTGTTTATAAAAACTATTTATACAAAAAGGAATTCTCACAAAATATTATGGAACAGTTGATTTAAAAAGAAAACACATCTATGCAGTTGGGTAAATAAAACAATTACTAAATATTTTACTGGGGATTTGAAACAAAAAATCTTTTATTAACACAACGTTTTCTGGTCGTTATCTTAACTATTCCATATAATTTAATATTTGTTTTGCCACATTTTATCGGCGTTTTCGAAATCAAGTAGGATAAACCTGTGGCATCGACATATGACAAAATTAAAACAAACGTCGTGAAATATTTTCCGACTTAAAATAAATTCTTCATTAATATTTTATTTCATTTAGTCTCAAAGGGAGTTGTTCATATCTTTTCGTATATAAAAAATCACACAATTTATTTTCTTGCAATACTGTAATTTTTGGAATAGTTTAAAATACTTAGAATACCAATGAAATCAAATGTTTCTCCCCAGTCGATCGAGCCCGGCAACTCTAGAAGTAAAATCCAAATCACTACAACTACACAATGCAGGCTTTTTAAAACCATTGTCGGAATACCCGTTTTTGCTAAATTGTCGGTGAAAAGCGAAACAAACGCTGTAATAATTTTTATGATTTCGGTAAACGATTATCAATAAACAAACGTATGTTTTATCATGTTTGTAAGCCAGAAGTGTTTGTTTGCTTGTTTGAATAAAATGCATATATTCTTCTTTGTATGATGACATTTTTGTTTTGTCATGTTGCAATTGTATATAAGTCCCTTTAGTATAATTTCAAGTATTTTTATTAGAAAATCGGTAAGACGCCTTTTACGAAGAAAACAAAATTACGTCAAAGTGCATCAGTACAATACAAAAACAGTCGTGTTAATGGACATGCACAAAAATGAGGAGTGTTCAAACATCATGTACAAAAGTGAACATATTAAAAACAACCTGATAAGAAAAAAAGTAATAACTAGACAATATATTTCTGATTACATACACTATTAATTTAAGGAGCAGCACTTGTAATTTTATCTCACGAAGTTTCATGGCATCAGTCATAATATATAAACATTTGTAATAATTATATTATTGTACAAGTGAATATGTTTTACATTACACTAAATTTTGCCAGTTGGATAGAATACATTATTTGTTCGTAGATATTTATAGATTGATTGAGAATGTTTATTATACTTAGAACTGGTTATACCCAGCAAACTTTAACTGACTCGAGAGCGTTTCAATAAGCCGTAAAAATCCGTTTAACGAAAGTTTGAAAGAAGTTACCTTCGGATTCAAAAATGTTTGCGATGCATAGTTTACGTTTGCGGTCATCTCTATGCTGGTAGATATATATGCCAGTCTATGTTTTCAATTTATGGGCGCTAAGTGCAAATCTTGATATTTTGTCATTTTATAGATAATGAATAATGCCATCTAAATATTTTTTCATACGAAATTCAGTCCATTATATTTTATTATGGTATTCTAGATGTAGTTGGTTACACATGGTATCGTGCCAATTTTTGTAAAACTGATATTGTAATATTTGGTTTATTTCATTTTAATATTTAAATCGTCATTTTAGTTATTGAAAAACATTCTTGGTCCTAGTTGTACAAATTGTAGTTAAACAAATGCGTTGTAAACAGTGTGCATCAAAGATTCATGGTTTTGCTTATTTTAAACCCAATAACTTATGTCGCGTTGTTTCCATATAATAAAAAGAGAAATTCTGCCTAATTCAAATTAATGTCTTCATTTAAATGTTTAATTCCACCTTTGTTGCATTGTCCAAAGCAAAACAAACTATTTCCATTTGCTATTTATTTTAAGATGAATAATCTTTATGAATGCATTTTATGATCTGAAAAGAAACCGTTCTATTTTCCCGATTGACATGTATTTACAGGCTTTGCCAAATCCTTTTTAATATTATGACATATTTAAAAAAAGAATTTGATTTTAGACCTACTTGAATTGTATATATAATGAAAAGTATAGAATTGCATAGAGTAGATTCCGATTGTATCCTTATCATTTAGAAATAGAGAGATGAAGATTTAATCATATTAACGTCAATGACCGTAATGAAGTGTCAAGTGTGTACTACTGGCATGATTGAATCTGAATTTCATTTTCTATGTACTTGTCGAATTTATAGAGATCTTAGGTCAAAATACCAAATCAGTCTGTCATTTAACACATTGAATTATTTTGAAACAAAAAATGTAATCAAAGTCTGTAAAACGTTTCCGTAAAATATCGGAATTAATATAGTTTGCAATGCTAAAACGAAACGATATCATGGATTCTTCTGTTGCCTTATAGTAGTTTTAAATTCCTTCAAACTATATTCCATTGTTTTTTTCTACATTTTCCTTTTTTCTTGGCTTTTTTTTGTTTTATTGATATCATCTATCGAAATTTTTTGTATGTTACGATTTACTTTCCTATACTTGTGGAATAATAATAATCAATATATCATACACTAATTTTCTGTAGATCCGAACTTCATCTCAAGGTGTATATGTATTTATGATAGTATTTATTTTGGAAAATGCATGTATTGCTTATTATGCGAATAAATAAAACTAACCATTGATTGGGAAAAACTAACGTTAATATTTGGGCTGTAAACTTGGGTTTCGAAAATCATTCATGATAGCTGGCGGTGAAGCTTTGACGAGAAGATAAGTCGCACTTAAACAAAATAGGTGGGCTTGAGTTTTACACATGGCTATTTTGTCTATGAACTCCCAAACAGAGTTTTTTCAAGCTGCAGTTCAGTCAAATACTCCATAATCGAATACTGATTGATATTTACAATACGGTTAACAAATTTAACTACCAACTAAAATACACTTGTTAATATAGCATGCAGTCGTTTAGTTGAAATTGTAATAATATGTTTTAAATCATTGAAAGTTATCCGCAAGGTGTCCATAAGAAACATATACAATCACTACTTTAACCAAGATTAACAAAAATCTTAAAATAATACATTAGCCAAAATAATGTCATTACAATGTCTAAAAGTAACCTCGTATATAATTTAGTTTAAACCTAATTTTATTTTAGCTCTGTTGCATTTAATGTACGTACTAATTATTTGAAACGCCATCGAGTCCGTTTCCCGGGAGTGAAAAAGTACGTGTCTATGAGGGAGATCTAACGCTTAAATATAAAAAAGTAAAGTACATGTGTGCAACACATAGGGAAAGCATTTGCCATTACAAACAATATCCACTTTTATTTACGAAAATGGACACATAAGTGCTAAGGAACTTGTCATGATAAGGTTATCGATTGTTATTTAAACAATCTATTGCCAAATTCAAAGACAATAAACCATGATTCAAAGATGGTTCTGAAAGTGACATGCCCATTTTATGACGATTGAAAGTAGAACTTTTTTAAGAGGTCTGAACATATCATCGCATTAGAGCATTAACATTTTTACTTAGGAACAGTGTTTATATTTAAAAACAGTGTCCATAAAATGCCTTACTTATTTCTCACATCCGTTGTAATCATAAGCGATTTGCTTGGTAGCCGACGTTTACACCTAGCCTACGCGCACGGTTTCGATTATAACTAGTTACTAATTAATTCGATTATAACTAGTTACTAACTAATTACCCTTCCGTAATTAAAAACCGCGTTATGATTTACATTATTTTTAAAAGCCGTGTTTTGTCACAGGAGAATGTTCAATCGATTATTTTATTTTCGTTGGCATAAAATTTCTTATATTCATCAGATCGGATATTTGTGTTCGATCTTAGAAACTTGTTACTTCAACGTATTTAAATAACTCAATTTACGCAAAACACCGATTTGCATAAAAAAGAATACGTTACAAACATTTAAACTATGCCTTGCCATTAATAACGAATAGTTGTGTGTCTGTTTTTTGTTAGTTCACTTAATTATCGTTTAGATCAACTTACTCATAAAAAATCGTTTGAATTAGGTTATAAACTGACTTCATGCTCTATCCGATTATATTTGTAGCATCCCTTTACAATGATCGTTAGTATGCCTCTGTTTTTGATATTCAGATAAATATATTACGGATACTGTCTTACAATTTCAATTTACACTTCGACCGTACAATAAATGGGTTGGATAGCCATGCGTTAAACTACTGTGGTAATCTAATAACCTTGGACGAAGATTTGTATGCAAATAGTATGGGTCTTGAAGATTTAAATTTAGTTCCAAATTTCAGGGAATGCATTTTGTTCTCATTATATGTCATGATCGAAATGTTTTGGGTATCTTTATTGTTAATTATTAAATTATTTTAATTTAATTATTTTGAACAAAATATGTTAATACTACACTCGTTATTAAAAGTATTTTTATTTTACGTATCCTGTAAAATAATCGTTTTGGCAGTTTAATGTTATTTATCTGTCATTTGCTGAAAAGACAATGATCGTATCCTGTTAAATAATCGTTTTGGCATTTTAATGTTATTAATCTGTCATTTTTCTAAAAAGAAAACGATCGTGCCTGGTCCTTAAATTGCCTTGTATAAGTCTTTTAAATTTCATCCAAGCATATTCGATACCTTTTGCAAAATCAAAATATCAAGTTGTGCGGTCGGGCGGTCAGACTAACGGACAGTAAGACGGACACGCGCACATGCACACTCAACGGACGAAGGTTTAACCATTAGTCCTCTCCAATAGAAAGCCGGGGATTAAAAATGTAATCCATTTAGTTTGTTTAATATTATATGTTCTATTTAGTACAAAAAAGAAAGAATTAACATTGTTAACACAATACCCGTCATGAACATATAATTCTCTCTATATAGGAGCTGCAATTACCGGATGGACAGGGGATATCTCCGGCGTCGGTCCTCAGTTTACATTGTCCACAACAATATCGGAATCTGCTGCGGTCGGCACCTCACTTTTCAAAGTCGGGGCTACTACTGACGCTGCTTCTGTAACACTGACGTTGGACAGCACTGATCCTGCTAGCAAAGCTACATATGCCAACGGAGTGGTTACGCTTTCAGCAACTGTAGACTTTGAAACCAATCAATTGCTTAAGGTTCTAATCAAGTACGTGTGAAATTACATCCATGGCATTACCTACCCTCAATCAATGCAAACAAAACTTTAAAGTGTATGCTTCAGATTTTTTGTCCACCAACTTATTCGGATTAATTTTAACGAACAAATTAGGATACAGAAAAGCGTTATTATGAGTTTTACTTATTCACACTGATATTCGTTTATAAATTGATCACTTTGGAACATAACAATGTTAACATCATTTGTAATTGTCAGCAAAATACCAAAACATGTTCTTTAATATATACCAGCATGCAATAGACGTGACAGATTGAGACTTTGTCGGTAACTTCGTTAAAAATTCTGATCGAATTTAGTGATCAAAGGCGACATAAATATAAATGTTTATTTTCCACATGGGCATGGGAATTAATTATGAGCATTGGTACGAGTTTTCATCGTTAAGAAAAATCTTGTTTTTCTATACTAATATTGTAATTCTGAATCAGGCATGTCAGAATACATAACGAAATGTGGTGATGTAATGCATTTTTCAGAGCTGTTGACACTGCAAATACCCCTGTTACAGCGACCGCAACAGTGACGATCAAGGTAACAGACGTTCCAGCCAGCAGTGATACCGCGTATTCTTTCTGCCTTGCAGATCCAACCGCTGCAGGTTCGTGTTCTTCATTTTCCAATGTGTATCATAAATCAATGTTCAACCACAGTTTATGTAAACATTGAATGTGATGCGTTTATTGTGTCATATGGCTTATCATGGCATAACGTGTATGTTAACATGGTATAATGTAAAAACGAATCGCAAGATTTCTGATATGATTTGAGATTACTTTATAAATAAAAATACACACTTAAAAATACCAAGTTAAACAAACTGTCTTTTATAGGAACTGCCATCACAACTGCTTCAACGGCTGTATCTGGTGCTACTTGGACCGTAAAGGGTAAAAACTAAAAACTAAAACCAATTACTACTACTACTACTTATGTAACTAATATTAGTTCTATTGTTTCACTACTGCTACAACTACTGCTACTGCTACTGCTTCTGCTACTACTACTACTACTACTACTTCTACTACTACTACTACTACTACTACTACTACTACTACTACACTACTACTACTACGACTACGACTACTACTACGACGACGACGACGACGACGACGACGACGACGACGACGACGACGACGACGACGACGACGACGACGACGACTACGACGGCGACGACGACGACGACGACTACGACGACGACGACTACAAACGACGACGACGACGACGACGACGCCTACGGCGACGACGACGAGGGCGACGACGAGGGCGACGACAGCGACGACGGCGACGACGACGACGACGACTACGACGACGAGGACGACGACGACAACGGCGACGGCGACGACGACGACGAGGACGACGACGACGACGACTACGACGACGACGACGACGACGACGGCGACGACGACTTCGACTACGACGACGACGACGACTACGACGACTACTACGACGACTACTACTACGACGACACTACAACAACAACAACAACTACTACTACTACGACGACTACTACTACTACGACGACTACTACTACTAATAATAAGAATAAGAAGAATAATAATAATAATACCACTACTACTACTACTACTACTACTACTACTACTTCTACTACTACTACTACTACTACTACTACTACTACTTCTACTACTACTACTACTACTACTACTACTACTACTACTACTTCTACTATTACTACTACTACTACTACTACTACTACTACTACTACTACTACTACTACTACTACTACTACTATTGCTACTTCTACTACTACGACTACTGCTAATACTAATAGTACTACTACTACTACTACTAATAATAATAATAAAAAAAATAATAATAATAAAAATAATAATAATAAGACTATTGCTACTACTTCTTCTACCACATATACTATTACAACTTTTTTGTTTCATGTACTACTACTACTTATAAATCTACAAAATATCTACAAATTAAATAGCAATTAAATTTTGACAGTTTTTGTTTGTATATCTCTTGTCGATGTTATTTATTAAAATCATGTTATGACATTTTCACAGATTATTATTGTGCCATTAAGTGACCATTATTGTGCCATTAAGTGAACCTTTCACTACCTTAATCTCTCGAGCAGTATCCAATTAACTGTGCACTTGAACTCTGTAGAACAGCGCCTGCCATAACCGATAATCTTCACACGAGGCAATGTACAATTCTAACTGCACACGGTCTCAAACGAGGTCGCAAAGACCCGTTTGTAAATAGCGAAGCGGCGTAGCCACCTGTCGCTTATATTATTATAGCACGATGTTTAACTGCGAGATGTAATTACTCTTATATACAATACATAGCATATCTATAATCATATTTGTTAAAAATAGCTTTTTCTTATAAAGAGTTTACTTTGAAAACACAAAATTAAACGCCTGATAATTGTTTCGAGAGCAACCTACACTGTAATTCTGATAAATATGTGCTTGATTAATGATCGCGAAAATCATTCCTTATCCTGATCCTTTTTGTCACTTGTAATTGTGCCATTACTATAATTATGATTATTATGATTATGACATTGATGTTGATTCTTATTCTTCATCGTATTATTATTATTATTGTTATTATTATTATTATTATTATTATTATTATTATTATTATTATTATTGTTATTATTATTATTATTATCTCGCCGTTGTTGTGATGACTACTACATGTCTTACTATTATTACAAACGTTCTTTTTGTAAACATGCTTATTCCATCTTTACCGTATTAAGAATTAATACTATAAAATATCAAAGCATCTATATATAAAAGCTGCAAATTGATTCACATTGTTTATATGACTTCCCCCATACAACAAAATGTACCACACTTGAACCGGAAACATGATATGTATTTTGTAACATGTATATTATATGTTCCCCATGTTGTATCTATGTATACCTGGGAGAAATAAAGTATTGTTCTGTTCTGTTCTGGTAATTTTAGCCGGCGAAGATGCAGCTTCCTTTGAGATCACAACTGCCGGAGCACTTAAGGCCAAATTGGCCCTGACGTCCAGCACAAAGGTCTACTACAAGGCGACACTTACACTGACGTCTGGATCCGAGACATCCGATTGGCCGCTACATGTTTTAGTGGACAATAACTGTGTGAGCGCTGGGGCTTCACCAATAATATCTGCCATGGCGCTCCTTCTGTCGCTGATGGTCTCTCAACTTGTGTAGACAATGTGCACTAACATATGGTGTATGCATTAATTGCTGCAACTAAATATACAAAATGTGGGATTTTATCTAAACGAAAACGAAAGAAATTATTATGTTTCGTACGTGTTACGTGGAAAATAAAAGACTTACCATTAAGTAATTATATCTTATCAACCGTATGAAAATTACATTCATTTATGAAAATAACGTTTTATTTTGGTGTGAGTATTTGATTTTAAGTTTATGTTTTGTTGTTTCCGACATGATTTTCCATATTGTATATATTGGAAATGAATAAAACGGAAATGTTTCGTTGATTTCCTACTTCACGTTCACTTTAATAGTGTTCGATGTTCAAAATTTTGCCAGTGAGTCATGCAATTGCCTGTCATTATCGCATATCCGCTACACAAATGTAATTGAATCTTTAATTACATATCTTTATCGTAGTGTTTTCTCGACCGACTAACCAATATTTACATTTCTGTGGTGCCTATGTGTTCCAACTGACGAATTTTCATTGTTTTAGGAAAAACTTTGTATTTGTTTGTTAATAGAGGAATGTCTTAGCTACGTGTACATGCTAAATGAGTTAAAGTGCAATACTTTATGGAAATGACATTGACCTCTGATTAATGACTCTCAGACAATAATTTGGTTCGAGTTGAAACCCTTGTTACTCTTTTTATATTTGATTAAGAGTTTTGGCATTCTAGGTCAAAACACACCATAATTATAATACCATCCCAAAACCTCAGGATATGTACCAGTTCCGCTCGTAAGCAACTATCAATCGCCTAACGCCTTTACAAACAAATCAGAAATAAGGATAACTACAATATATTATTTCAGTCCACACCATAATGAATTGAAAACGTTAAAGGGACTTGTTCACAAAGATTTTTGAATTTTGAAAAATGAGATAAAACATGTTTACTTACAAATCTATAATATTTTAAAAAGTCCCAAATAATTAAAAAAGCAAGCAAAGTAGTTAAATAAAACAAATGACCCACCTACGGATTTGAACCCGGGTCCACTTAAAGCAATAGCCAACGCGGCCCCACTGCACCACACAGATTTTCATATTTACATGAGGAATATTACCGCTATAAATTATTGCCCGAAGTATTTGCCAAACTATCGAGGAAAACTTTTACAAATGCTTTATTATTTTAGCGATTTCGAATGATGATTTTCCGTTACTGAATCAATATTTTAAACATTTTTCTAAATCAAGAGCATGATTTC